>NC_141624.1:4400217-4565217 GCF_047967505.1 Dipteris shenzhenensis | reverse complement strand
TTGGCCCCAAAGGGGACTATGACCATGGAAAAAGAGACCCCCCAAAAATTGCCCATAAGGGGACTATGGCCATGGAAGAAGAGCCCCCAACAAAGGTACGAATTAGTTAACAAAGGCTGCACACCCTAGGAGCACGACGGACTAAAGAGGGTCCTGGACTCTAGCCACCCAAGCACGCTAATGGGCACGTCTCCCCATTATGGATCACTTCCCCATAAACTACATACACTATGGCATTAACTACAGGGGATGGCGCGGCCCTAGACCGCAAGCCCTCGAGCCTCGAGAGGAGATGTTAGGGGATCGCGGGAAACAAGGTCCAAAACTTTCAATTGCCTTAGGGAAAAGTGATAGTAATTCCAAACCCTCGCATAACGCGATGGCCACGGCGGAGTAAGGTCTCTGAGCATCCAAGGGCCTTTGGACGGAGATCCATCGAAGGAAGCGTCTACCCGAATCCCAAGGAAACGCCAACGGTTGGATTGCGGGTGCTCCAGAGAACTGCTAAGCGGTGCATCTAGTGATTGCCAGCCCGAAGCTCTGACAACAAACAATGAAGCCCGACGGCAGCTCGAGAACAATGCCAGAGAAACACCCATCGACACCCTTAGTAGGTATGGCAGCCACACAGGTAAGTGAAGGCATTTCTTGCTGAACCTCACGCTATGCGATACTAGAATGTTCCCTGCGAACTACATCCTCTTTCCCCCTACGATGACCAGCTCCCACTGCGAGTTGTGTGTGGAACCCTTCATCTCTTTGCTCCCCTCCTTGGTGAGAGCGACTCCACCCTTGAGACGTTGAGCAGAGCATCACCAGCTCTGCTCCCCTCCTCTACACTGCTACACCCGAAACGTTGCTGGAAGTCTCATGGGACTAGCTAAGGGCTCACGTGAGCCTGATGAAGCTACAGGAGACAGCCCACAGGCAACCTTCGAGCACCCACACATATAGTGTGAGGTGTTAGCAATTGGCAAGCGAGTAGCGAAGCTGGGAGACAACGGATCACGATCGACTCTTTAATACTCAACGTAGTTCGAACACGCCCCCCCCACATTGTATTTACGTTATTTTGACGATTAGTCTGTAGAGAAGCCCCCCATTTACGTGATCAAAACCCAATTGACTCCCTGGGTACACGAACTCCCGCATGTAGTTCAGCAGAAGCGAGGAGTGGAGCCTATACTCGTTATTAACTTCTCCCAGACTCCAGGAACGATGGAGCTTACCTGTGAGGTGTTGCCGCCGGGCACTGAGGAACGGTGGAATAACGGAGATCCAAGGCTGGTGGGGTAACGAGGGATGTCTTTTGAGTTACCTAGAAATTTGATGAAGTAGGCAACGCAAAGATACACTCTAGTACAGAATGCGGAAATGCGAGTGGTTGCTAGGAAACCACAAGGACCTATTTGCCCCATCGATTGCCTTCACTAGCCATGCGCATAGACCACGGGAACCTTTCCCCAAGGGATACTCCTCGCATTCGCTGGACCAGCATGCTAGATAAATTAGCATGAAGTGGAGCGCCTGCACGAAGTAACCAGCATGATAAACTATACAGCCGCTAAGGGTGACTCCATATTTGCATTTCCCTTACCTTTGCCATACCTCTTGAATCGAAGCCCATGTACTAGGTAATGGAAACCCTCTACGCCGGGAAAGAAACTTATGATAGGATGTTTTTTACTGTGGTCTAACTAGTCGAAGGATAAGTGCACACTTGATTTCTACTAACGAGACTATAGCGCATATTCCCAACTTATGGTCCTCCCTTGGACTGTCGGAGAGTAACATTGATGAAGCAGGACTACTAACTCAAAATGGAATGTCATATGTCGGCACTAAAACCTGTTTATCTGACTGTATTACCAGAGGCTTTTGCTATTGAGAGCCTTTTTGCAGGTTTCGGAATTATGCTCTAATACTTTTTCCATGGGACATGAAAGGATTAATATAGACGTGAGCTTCTTGCAATTTTGTTTGAAGACCCACTTACAGTGGATAAATGAATAGCCTTCAACTGTTGATACCTTTGGAAAGATAGAGCACCTTAAACTCGATAAATATTATCATCACTGGAGGGTCCCTCTGGGACAGATTTTCATACTCTCTATAAATTAGCATCACCAGTTTTCCTTTTTGATTAAGAAATTATTGGGGTTGACAAGGATAACAACTATAGCAGGGCTGTGAAGCCTGCAGTCCCACATTGCATAGTATTCATGTCCTAATATGTTGTGCATGTGGACGGATGCAGGTGAGTCCGGCTACCTGCCTCGAATTTCTGATAAAAGGGAAGGAAACTGAAGAGATGCAGACAAACAACTCAGACTAGTTTACAATGGTCCTTGGCTGAAGTACAATGGCCAAGGAGAAATACTTTTTGATACCCACATGGTTTTTGACACCTTTTAATATTTACTTAGAAGTTCCATGGAAACATGGATTTGGTTAGTCAGCTGTGCACTGTAATCTGGTTATTACACAAACCAGACCTTTTCAATGGATGTTCATGGTCTTGATCAATTTATACTTTGGACAGATTGGAACTTATGATTGAGAAAGGTCTAAGAATGAAAATGTTTGAATTTTGCATTCTTATATACAAATAGCATGAAAGTTCCAAACTGTTAAATTGATAATAATGATGCACCTGTAGTAGAACAGTATGAATGCACCAATTGTAAATGTAGAATGCATCACCCTCATGCACCTAAGGCAAGAGGAGCAATAGAAGCATGGGAATGGAGAGGCATTGGAAAAAAGGCTCTTTTATATACGAATTAAGAGGATGTAGTAGGGAAGAAGTAGATAATATTGTCTAAGTAGGTAACACACACCATTACAAGCTCATCGGGATGGCAGAGATCCTAACGTGATGGGTTTGTTTCTGTCTTTCCCAGGCACCTACTTGGTTCACGGACCTCAATAAACTTGGGTATCAGGATGCACTTCCAGCCCCCTCACAAGCATGCCAAGCCATCATGACCATGTTTTCTCAAAGAGTCCATGAAGCTGTAATTGGCTTGGACTCATAGGAATTAAAAGAGCACCTAGATTTTGGTCGACTGTTAGTAATGCAATTATCTTTCGATGACTGGTGCAAAATTCTGGTCCTTAGCAAAGGCAAAGTGGGTGAGGCAATAACTCTCATTGGACAACTCCATGAATCTTTGGACCAGATTATTCATGAGGATAATAAAGCTCTTTTGGAGTTTGCAGAATCATCTCCAAGCACTATGAGAAATCTATTCCTAGACTTCAACCTCAACCCCCTAGCCAGTCTTGCATCTGCAGAGAACATGGGATTGAAATGCTTCTCCCTGCAGAGCCTCCTCTCTTCCCCAACATAGCTTTTGCAATATGGAAGGATTATCTTAGAACGATCAAGACAAGATCTTTTCAGACTTAATGGTGACACTAGTGACCACTACTAAAAGGAGCTCATGCCCCTTACACAAACCCCTTCTTCCCACCCAGGGTTCTAGAGGCAGAATTGATGGCACACGAAAACAAGGTTTGGGACTTGCATGATATGAATTTGTTGGCTCCATTCCACATTGATACTTGGATATTTCTCATTGATCTCTTATAGTCCTCTAAGAGCCTAAAATCAGAAGCAAAACAAGTGGCTCAGAACTTTGACATCCCAATTGTTTACAGCCATGCATTGGCCAGTTTCTTCCCTATGGCCTTGTTTGCATCCGGCAAGTGTCCATCCTCGGTAGGGGTGTTTGGTAGATGCAAGAGCAAGATCAGTGAATCAGAAAGGAGGTCCTCAAAATACATCCATGATATTTTTAATGTGGGAAGACCATACATTAAGTGCAGATGCAATGAAGAGAAAAAGGATTGTAAAGCCCAACCACTTTGGTTTGACCATGCTATATGATGGTACATTGTTAACAATCTGGTTACCTTTTTTCCACGGAGACCTCTTTCCTATTATTCATGAAGTCTCTTGATATGGTGCTGTTTGGAAAGGCTTCTATCACCTTTATGTACATGAGGGAACTAATGCTTATAGCAATACAAAACTTGGAGAAAAGCCCATCTCTACCACTACTCCCACAACCATCCGTTAGGAGTATGTTCATACGGAGAGAAAATTATAAGAGGACATGATGGTAGTAGCCATAGAGCAGTCAGCTCTTAAAAACAAGGCAGATTCCAATCACGTGGTGGAGGGGGATATGGGAGATCCAGAATGATACAACCAGCCCAATCACGCACCCCAAAGCAAATTGAATGGCAGAACAGTGCAGAGAGCTCAATCCACTTGGACAAAGGAGAATCTTAGGTAAGACCCTCGAAGATCATGAGAGGCGGCAAGACAATGTGCTTTACTCAGGATACCAGTAAAAAGTTACCAGTTAAGCACCTCTTGTACGACGAGAAAATTATAAGAGGACATGATGGTAGTAGCCATAGAGCAGTCAGCTCTTAAAAACAAGGCAGATTCCAATCACGTGGTGGAGGGGGATATGGGAGATCCAGAATGATACAACCAGCCCAATCACGCACCCCAAAGCAAATTGAATGGCAGAACAGTGCAGAGAGCTCAATCCACTTGGACAAAGGAGAATCTTAGGTAAGACCCTCGAAGATCATGAGAGGCGGCAAGACAATGTGCTTTACTCAGGATACCAGTAAAAAGTTACCAGTTAAGCACCTCTTGTACGACGACAAGGACTGATATTTTGCAGGTATGTAACTTCCCATCAAAGAGCCTTGTCTACCTCCCCCATGGGGAGCTTACCTTAACCACTCACCGCCATTTGAAGAACAATAGGAAAGGATTTATATCTTTAATGTTTAATAATCCCCTTCTTGACTATTTCTCCATTAAGAAGCTACTTTCAGATTTTTGTTTGGTCCATAATCTACCACTTGCTAGTAAAAGTGTGAATGATGTCATTATTAGCTGGTCCTTCAAGGATAACATGGGGGCTAAACTACTGAAACCATGGCTGGTCTTCAGGGATGAAGGTAACATAGCATGCCATTGCCTTGAACCCAGCATGGCCAAGTTCATAGACATGACTTGAAACCATGTGATTACAATGGACACTAACATTGTCCAAAATGAACAACTCCGTAATGAGATACAAAAAGGCTTGAACCATATCCCGAAGGAGGGAATACAATAAGGAGACACACTCTCTACCTTCATGCAAGTTTGGCATCAATTGATAGGCTTGATTGATAAAATTGAGGGGGACGGCCTTCACAAAATGAGTAAACACTTCGAAAATTTCACAAGAGATTCCTTGAAACACTTAATTGAATCCAAGACCCCCCATAGAGGGGAACCCTTACCCTTCTCCTACTCCTATAAAGTACAAAACGAAATGGAATGGATTACATTTATAGTCTTGGTCACCTCCACAGAGAAATAAGCATTTACTCTGATTTTTATATGCACTGAACTCGCCTTCTACCTAGCATCTGAGAGACTACAAAGCCCGGACTTCGTTCGGATTAAGCATGGGGACTCCCTTGACCGACTGACCAAGGAAATTCTATCCTTTCAAATATGTCCAGTAATTGAGCACCTTTCAAACTACCCTACCTAATGTGCACATACAAAGGCACACAAAAGCTGCTTTAGGTGGATTACAAATGCCCATGCATGTGTATTCTCCGAATTAGCGAGATTCATCTCCTCAGCACTGCAAGCATGCTTAGAACCCCTCATGATTGCTAGTGCAAGACTCTAGGAATCCATTATGGAAGACCTTGAAGTCCCCCCATCGAAGGCCTTCTAGATAGTAAAGTCAGTCTATGACACAAAGATAAATTTATCGGCCACAATAACATGTGTATTCATAGCAAACATTGGCAAATGTTTTAAGAACATCCCTCTACAAGGGAAAAGGGGTCTCATCCAGATAATGGAGCATGTAATCTCACTTGCCTTCCGCTGTTCAAAGAGAAGCTTCATTGCCCCCCAAAAACGAGGAGAGGCAGAGTGGCGACAAGTGAGACCACGAACCACCCCCTCAACATCAAAACAGGAATTGAAATTAATACTTGGCTCCTATGCAATATGCACCCTCTATCTCTCCCTCTCTCTCTCTCTCTCACATACACACACACACACACACACAGTGACATGAAGTTGGGGGTAATAAACTTCACGCACCTCTTCACTTCCTACTACTTTTGAACTGAGTGACAAAGATACTTATCATTGAGAAAGGGACATTAAAAAAGAAGTTTTTATGCCAAGATACCACACCATACTCCACTCCCTTAGATGAGAATGAAGATGGTAACATCCCAAGTGATGTTGTACTCAAGCATAGAGAGAAGGAAAGGATTAGTAGAGGCCATAATCTTAGCAAGCCGGTCTATGCTAAAGAGAAGAGTGATACGTTGTTAAAAGAAGATCTTGCAGCTCAACATGACATGAATTGATATATATCGAGGAGTTTGAAGGGGCTGATTGGGTCAGATGGGTAGGTTCTGAGGAAACATTGCACCTCCTTCATAGATATCTTTACGATTAACTCAAAACACTCTACAAACTGTCATTAGACACAGAGGCCTATAACTTTCAATAGAGACATGATATCAAAGATTCAAACACATATAAAGATGCGCCTACAGATGGGCTTTGTACTGATATACATTTCGTAAGAAACAAAGAAGCAGCCAGAAAGTTATGGGTGGTTTAATAGATGGGGGTAAAAAACTATCATGAAAATAGACTACCCTCTTGCCCACACCTCTTGACCTTCAGATTTCATCAAGACTATCCCCCCGGCTCCTTGTTGGTGTGAAGGACTAAAAGCCCAATAAAAATACAAGACAAAAGTTGTTGGTGGTGTCTCTTTTTCATCATTAATGTCCTCCTTATATTTCTTTTCTTCTCTTAGATCCTCCCGTCCTGTGAGCAAATTTGCCATAGTGGACCTAGTGGTATTTTCAGTGACAAAAGAGAAAGAGAACTCTTGAAGCTCTGACAACCATTTTGCAAATCTTCCCCCAGGATTAGGCTTGCAAACTAGATATGCTAATATAGACTGAGTGGTAAGGAAGAAAAATGATCGAGGTAATAAATAGGAGCAAAAATTTCTGACTGAAAACACACCAAAGAGAGCTTGCTGCTCCATTTCTTCATACCTTGTTTCCACCTTTGTAAGCTATCGGCTGGCATGAAAGATGGGTTGCATTCTACCTGCCTCTCCTTTTTGTAGCAATATAGCACCAACTGAATGCAAAGATACACTTGGATTTATGTAAAAGTCTTGAGACCACCAATTAGGGGGCTTCAATATTGGGCCCTTACTCATGGCCTCCTTAAGTTGTTGAAAAGACTCTTGTTGCTCCACACCCCATTGGAAAGAAATTCCTTTTCTTGTCAACAAGTTCATGGGATGCACTATCTCTGTGAAATCATCACAAAATTGTTGAAAATACTTGCTCTTTCCTAGAATTATGTGAACACCAGTGACACTCTCAGGACTTGGCAATGCCATGATTGCTTGAACCTTGTCAGGATCCATTTGTAGGCCTTCTTCAGACACAATATGCCCCAACAAGACTACTTTTGTTTAAGCCAAATGACACTTGATAGGATTTAGACACACTTTTGCTTCATCAATCCTAGTTAAGGTCATCTTTAACTTCTTCATGTGATTTCTTCATGTGATCTGCACGTCGAGAATAAATGAAAAAATCATCCAAAAACACCGTTATGAACTTTCCCAAGTAAGGCTTGAGCACTTGACTCATGAACCTTTGAAATGTAGCTGGTGCATTGGTCAACCCAAAAGGCATCACTCTATAAGCAAAAACTTCCCAAGGTGTGACAAATGATGTCTTCTTTTGATCTTCCTCCCGAATACGAATTTGAAAGTACCTAAAATACCCATCACATATAGAATACATCTCATGCCCTGCTACTTGGTCTAGTATTTCATCTTGGAATGGCAAAGGAAAATGATCCCTCTTAGTGCATGCATTCAAAGGATGAAAGTCCATATAAATCCGCCACTTATTTCCTTTCTTTGGTGTGACAACTACAGGAGATATCCATTCTGAATCATCAACAGGAAAGATGAATCCCACCTCAAGTAGTTGTGTTATCTCTTTCTTTAGTGCCTCAGCTTGGATCACCCCTAATTGCCTTAAGTGTTGCACAACTGGCTTGCTTTTTGCTTCAACTCAATCTTGTGCTCCACAAGAGAGACTGGTCAAACTTGTGAATAGCTTGTTGCAAAAAGATATGGGAAATCATCTAGTTGTTAGAAATGACCCAACCGAGGGTACACACAGCGGAAGACTTATAGTAATGCCCAGGAGCTCACACAGTGTGCGGTGTGGGTGTGGAATCATAGACTTCTTTACTTGTGTGCATACAATAGGTGTGCAGACTCATCAATAGACAATGAACCATCCAGAGAGAGGAACCATCCAGAGAGAGAAACCACCAAAAATATATATTTCCGTCCACAAATATGGACACAATACAAAATAGATAGATCCAGAGTCCCACCAATGGTGTGGTCCTCTGATCTTACCACAAGGTCCTTCTCCTATCTGCTGGCTATCTCTAGACTTGAGCCCGCGTGCTCCACCTCGAGCGTAAGTAGACTTTCTGTCTAGATCCCTTCCACCTTGCTGTCTTTGCACCAGCCTAGGTGGGCAGCACCCTCAGCTAAGTTTGTAGCTACTGTATGCCCTCTTCTCCTCCAGTGATGAAGCCCAAGACAAGCTTCCTGCAACTCCTTTCTGCTGGTACTTGCGCTGCTCCAAGTGATGTGAAATGAGGCCTAGGGCCTCTCCTTTTATAGGCCCCAAGGGGGCTAGCAAAAACCGACCAGCCTGCTACGGACTGGCCGACCAGTCTATGGCTAGTCCAGCCCTAAAAGGGCACAACCCCCCAGGGCTTTTGGTCCACACTTTCAGGGTCCTTTGGCCCTCCTTTCAAGGCAAGTATCCAGCCTATAAAAGGCCTGCCTCCTGCCCACTGACAGCCACTTTTCCTTCTGCACATGCTGCCATAACTGTGCCTCTGCCAGGCCCTCTCCCAGTTCCGTGCAGAGTCGTACGCTGCTGATGTCATCACGCCCTACCAGGTCAGATCTAGGGCTTGCTGTCCCCGCCTTCTGCTCCTTCCATAGGTTCCGTCGTTTACAGCCTTCTTCTCTTGTGAGGTGCTGCTCATGTGGCAGCCCCCTCTTTCTTTCTTCTCTGGGCATCTTCTGCCCTAGGTCTCCCTCCCCCACGCTCTCCTCATTTGGGGGCTTACAGATGGGGAGGTGACCTTTCCAACACCCCCTCTCACCAACACATCTCAACCCAATGCCAACACATCGATGAAGATGCTTTAGTAACTTCCTGGTCGTAGTCCTCTGGAACCTTTCGGTGTCGAAATCTTTTCCCGGCTTTTCATCTAGTGGCTCCTACTCCACCAGGTCCGGTTCTGCTTCCACACACCATCCTGGTACACAGGTCCATCTCTGGTAGCACCTCCTGGCACCACCTCCTTCAGTCACATTCCCGCCTCTGAACTCGAGCAATCCAAGCGTCACGATCTTCCAGGCGTCCCCCTCATAATGAGTGAACAACTTGGAGTCTTCCAGGCACCATGCTCTGAGGGTCTGTTTCAACCCATCCTTCCTTTGGCAAGGTCTGCAACCAATGAATATTTCCAGATAACCTGGACCATGAACTCTCGCTGAGTTCTCAAGCAGGTACTCTTCTGGCTTCAGTATTCTTTGTCCATCACCTTCTAGCAATCTGCGTCGGAGATTTGAAGAAGCACCAATACTTCCCCTTCTGCCTTCGAAGAAGGCCAATTCCTTCCAATCTCTTATCACTTGAGACAAATGAAGAGCAGAGTCTCTCCACAGCATGCTATAAAGGCTCAAATGCAAAATATCAAATACATACCAGACTGTTGTACTGCCTGAATGTTCGCTCTGAAAGCAAACCCTGTACCTCAATGAGGCACCCACCAAGATCCTTTGTAATCCTGTACTGTCCCCTTCTGAAGTCCAGCATCCATCTAACCATGAGACCCCAGGGCCTTCCATGGAATCCACCTTCGTGTCAGTGTCAATAGCCACACACCTGGAAGGTACCAAGCGCTCCATGCTGTCCTTCACCTTCACAAAAGCATCTGACTCCTCACAGACCCACATCTCTATGTCAGACATCCTTACTGTGATTTCTGGATCAACATATCTGACCTCGGTAACACTCGATGATGTCACCAGGAACAACTCTTCAATTACCACATTTGCTTTGGTCTTTCCCTCTGAATCTGAGTCAGACTCCTGTTTGTTTTTCTGATCCGCCTTTTTCTTTTGGCAGTCCTTTACAAAATGTCCGGGCATGTCACAATAGAAACACTTCTTCTTGTGCTTCCTCTTTGAAGTCCCCTCGTCGTCAGAGTCGTCTTTATTGGACTTGCCACCGTTAGGCTTGCCCTTTCCTTTGCCAGCAGAATCCTTTGCCAACATCGCCTTGTCGTCTTTGTCCTCGTTGTCGAGCTTCTCCCGAGCTTCCTCCTGTAGTAGTAATGGACACAACTCCTCAAACGTTAGAGGTTTGGTCCTCTATCCTGTTGTCAAGGCCAGATGGCATGAGTCTGTCTTCTGACCAATTGCTACCAGCTGATCCCGCACCACCTTGACCTTCGTCAAATGGCTATGTACCGTATCTCCTTCTTCCATATCAAGATTGTAGAGTTGATGCTGAAGAAGCACAATTCGAGAGGTGTTATCTATCTCGTATAGATCTTTCAGGGTGGCCCACGCCTCTACTGATGTCTCAGCCAATTGGATATGCGAAAGAACGGAGTCCGCCGTAGTCCCTATGATTATTGCCAGGGCATGGGCATCTCTTTCTTCCCAACCTTCAAGCTCCTCTCTATCTACTGCCATGAGTACCTCCCCTTTACTATCCACCATGTCCTCTGGCTTCGAATCCTCTCCCGTGGTCAGCTTCCACAACTTCTGAGCCATTAAATGACTCCGGATCTTCACTTTCCAGATCGGGTAATTAGTCCCGTCTAGGTTCCTAGACTCTCCAAAATTAGGGATAGTGAAAGAGAGAAAACTGGGGGAGGAGGAAGGGAAAGCAGGGGCTGAAGAGGCTGTAGAGGTCGACATCTCTGCTATTTATACCACACAGCAAAGTCAACCAAACTCAATTTCAGTAAACCAAAATTCTGAACGCACCTGACTGAACCTGAGTCACCCTCCTTCTCGCAAGGGCACAATCCTCCAGTCGTGGAAGTCGATTCCCTAGAGCTTCTGAATCAGGGTCGTCCTTCAGCAAGGTCCCACACCTGTGAGCCTCCTACTTGGGCTCTGATACCATGTTAGAAATGACCCAACAGAGGGTACACACAGTGGAAGACTTATAGTAATGCCCAGGAGCTCGCACAGTGTGTGGTGTGGGTGTGGAATCACAGACTTCTTTACTTATGTGCATACAATAGGTGTGCAGACTCATCAATAGACAATGAACCATCCAGAGAGAGAAACCACCAAAAATATATATTTTCATCCACAAATATGGACACAATACAAAATAGACAAATCCAAAGTCCCACCAATGGTGTGGTCCTTTGATCTTACCACAAGGTCCTTCTCCTATCTACTAGCTATCTCTAGACTTGAGCCCGCGTGCTCCACCTCGAGCATAAGTAGACTTTTCGTCTAGATCCCTTCCAACTTGCTGTCTTTGCACCAGCCTAGGTGGGCAGCACCCTCAGCTAAGTTTGCAGCTACTGTATGCCCTCTTCTCCTCTAGTGATGAGGCCCAAGACAAGCTTCCTATTGCTCCTTTCTGCTGGTACTTGTGCTGCTCCAAGTGATGTGAAATGAGGCCCAGGGCCTCTCCTTTTATAGGCCCCAAGGGGGCTGGCAAAAACTGACCAGCCTGCTACAGACTGGCTGACCAATCTGTGGCTGGTCCAGCCCTAAAAGGGCACACCCCCCCAGGGCTTTTGGCCCACACTTTTAGGGTCCTTTGGCCCTCCTTTCAAGGCAAGTATCCAGCCTATAAAAGGCCTGCCTCCTGCCCACTGACAGCCACTTTTCCTTCTGCACATGCTACCATAACTGCGCCTCTGCCAGGCCCTCTCCCAGTTTCATTCAGAGCCGTATGCTGCTGATGTCATTGCGCCCTACCAAGTCAGATCTAGTGCTTGCTGTCCCCGCCTTCTGCTCCTTCCACAGGTTCCATCCTTTGCAGCCTTCTTCTCTTGTGAGGTGCTACCCATGTGGCAGCCCCCTCTTTCTTTCCTCTCTGGGCATCTTCTGCCCTAGGTCTCCCTCCCCCACGCTCTCCTCATTTGGGGGCTTACAGATGGGGAGGTGACCTTTTCAACACTAGCATATCCAAGTACTAGAGCTTCTCACTACCTGATAGAGAATCACTAAGAAGCTCTTCATTGCGTTGGCATACATCCTCCACATGAAGTGTCTCTATAGGATTTTCTTGTACCACCACCCGATCAGCACCAAGACAAAGACCAAAGGCCACTCCTTCCCTCTTGACTCATCCCAATCAGCACTAAGACAAAGACCAAAGGCCACTCCTTCCACCTTACCCTCAGAGCTGGACTCCTCAGAGCTACACCCTATCTCTTCTTCTTCATCGATTAAGTCAGAGCTCGAACTCTTTGATGTTGAAGACTCCTCCTTGACAACTTCCTTTTTGTGACTTTTGATGTTGTAGTGCACCTTCTTATCATTTCCTTGCAAAATCAATTCTCTAGTATCCCACTTTTAAACAGCCTTCACCTTGCGTAGCCAAGGCCTTCCCAAAATCAATGGATAGGCACGTGCATCTGGCTTGGTAGGGATCACCTGAAAAGTAGTTGGCACAAAAATTCCACATACATCCACTTCTAGATTCTTCACAACTCCCAAGGTCTTTACCCTAGTGTTGTCAGCCAATTTTATGAGATAAGGAGAGGTAATATTGGAGTATTTTAAATCAGCATCTATCATGGTCTTCTCAATCATGACATTAATCGATGCACCTCCATCAATGTAAACATTAGAAATCACTTGACCATCAATGATCACATCAACCACAGGTACATCATCACCATCTATATCTATCTTTTGAACAACATGAATGGAACTTTTCTTCTTTTTCTTCTTTGACACTCTTGTGCTTGCTAGCTTTCCCCATTCTTTCCATAGTTTTGGAGACAAAGCAATTAATTGACCAAAGGTGATATGAGCTTCCTTTTCTTTAAGGTTGGACAACAAGTCATAGCTTCCAATGCCTTGTCCTAAAGGAAAGTCTGGCTGGCCAATTCTCCTTTTAGATGCCCTCTTTTTCTTAATACGGCGTTCCTCTCTTGATGTTCCTCATCTACTTCTTCCTTACTTTCTTCTTCTTCTTTTGCTTTACCACACCCTCATTTAGCCATCATTACCTCTCTTTACCCATCCCCTGAAGAAGCTTCTAACAAGGATACTTGTTTTTCTTCTTTCTTTCTCAATCTAGGACACTCAGGGCGATAGTGACCTTTTTCATTACATTCATAGCAAGTGACCCCACTCTTATCTCGAGGTCTATCCTCACTCTTTGGTGCTGAGGGAGAGGAGAGCACACACAAAAGGGGTAAGGAGACACCAAAATGTGGTGGAGCAAAAGCTACTCCAGCTTATTCCTCTATCATATATATATGAGTATACATGGGCACTGTACAAGTGGGTGGGCACACTGCCCTTTACCCCAACAACCTCCCACTTAAAGGCAGTGTGCCTTTAAGGGAGTATAGTACACATATAATACAATCAGCCATAGGCTGAAAAACAAGATGACCACACCATCATCCTATGCCCATCGGCACTTTACAATGTGCAAAGTGCATAGAGGATAAGCTGCTAGCAGACATCAGGTTTGCAGGATAGAAAATGACAAGCTGTAGATGCCTGTCAACCAAGATCTCATGCCAGATCTCACTGGGAGAGTGAACTCTCACCACCACGTGCTCCTGTGCTAAGTCCATAGCACCTGAACTATCACTGTGTAAAGAAAATGTCTTTGTACCACCTGTGACCATAAGCACATGCCCTACAATAGACCTCTGCTGGTCTACCCAACCCGCATCACCTGCATGCTGCTCCTGGAAGCATAAGGACCTGATGTCCACAACTGCTTCCCTACTGTCAAAATCTACCATAATCATGCTACCAACTCCCATTGCAGCAGAAGCAAGAACCGGAAGTGTAGCCCCAATGGCAAACATGTGAGAACCAAGTCTCAACACAGTCATGGATGCATGAAGTACTATGGCTGCCATATCAACCATAACTTGCTGCTCAACTGATCTGTGATCGTCAAACCTACTGTGTTTCAAGTATGGAGCCAATACAAGCAATGGAGTACTCAGTAACTTCCCCCTCTCCATACTGAAACAACCAAGTATCTGAGAAACATCATCAAGACCATGCAGCTCCCACTGCAAAGCATCCCTGTCCATAAGGAACCATATGGCAAGTAACCTCAGAAGGATAGCGACCTCCTGAATACTGAGACCATAACCCGTCTCACTGCGCATCACATCCTGAGCTCTCATAACGGTATCAAACCTATGAAGCCAAGCTCGAGGGGATTGCTTCTGGCCATGGAGGCACTTACGAAGTAAACATATCAATGATTCCTGCCCATGCGCAATATGACCCGAGTCAATAACTGCAGAAACCACATCTGTCCTGGCATAACCAGCCAATGGATCATACCGGGCATCATTAGCCAAGGTATCCTCCTCACCATGCATAGCCTCATCCTCATCTGCAAGAGGCACTCCGCATCCTGGGAGTAAACTGTAACTGTCCATAGAAGATGCATCAACAATCTCCATAGGAGTATAAACCTGTGGAATATTCGAGACATCTGATCGTCTCTGACCAAAATCAGGAAGTAATCGTGGCTGTCCCAACTTTATAACCTGCTCACTGTGGGAAAAACCTCCCACTCCAAGGGATATGGGCTGCCCCTGCAAAGAATTCGGAGGTATCAGTGCACTTACACCCTCCTGGAACACCACTCTCCTGCTATCCACAGTCCAGGGCTGTCTAAACATAGCATCCTCTCTGAAATAGACATTATGGCTGCGTATCAACTCTCTAGTTGAAGAATCCCATAACCTGTAGTCCTCACTGGACTCACTGTATCCAAGGAAGATACATCTCCTCGATCGGGAACCATGAGCATAAGCCTCGCAACCAAACACACGTAAATGCTCATAACATGGTGCCCTGCCTGTCAAGAAGTCAAATGGCACTCTACCATTGAGAGATCTCCTGGGTGAAAGCAAGTATGCAGCTGTCTTACATGCCTCAGCCCAATAGCATTCGGTAAGACCTGCATATCGTAGCATGCTACCAATCCTGTCCAATAGAATCCGATTTATGCCTTCTGCCAAGGCATCATGAGCAGAAAGATGAGGAGTGGTCAACACCCTCCTGATACCAAGTGTATCACATAGATGCTGAAATCTAGAAGAGGTAAACTCTGCATCACCATCAGTCATCAAGCTCAATAGCTTCTTTCCTGACTGATTTTCAGCATTACCCAAGAAGCGCTGAAATGTATCATATACATCATGCTTCTGCCGAATCGGATATACCCATATATACTTTGTAGCAGCATCAATAAATGTCACAAAGTAAGAGGCGCCACCCAGTGAAACAGAAGGCATAGGCCCACAAACTGCACTATGAACTAACTGCAATGGCTCAAGATACCTCTCACTGACTGTCTTCCTCACAAAGGAGGATCCTGACTGCTGACCATCATCACAATCATGACATAAAATTTGAGAGACATCCATAACAGGAATGTATCTCAATGTTGTAAGGGCTTCCATACCTGCAGTAGACATATGTCCAAGTCTGGCATACCATAAACTAGCTGATGGCTGCTTACTAATCATAAGCATCTTATCCTGGACACCTGATACATGCAATACATAAGAGAATCCAACCCGTGATCCCCTAGCCATAACCAGATTGCCTCTAGCAATCTTCCATGCATGATCACCCAAAGAGACATGATAACCTGCCTCAACCAACTGTCCAGTACTGATCTTCCTTGTAGCAAGTCCTGGTATATGTCTAACCCTCTGTAGAACAAGAATAGAGCCACTAGGCATAACAAGGTGGATATCCCCATAACCATAGACATCCATAGAATGATCAATGCCCATCAAACTACTCTCCACAATGCATTCCTGATATGCACTGAACCATGACCTATGAGGGGTCATATGACATGAAGCACATGGATCTAACATCCAATCACCGAGAATGGGTACATCAGTGGCCAAGAAGGAGGTGTCAGACATAGACAAAAGAATGCCTTCATCACTGCTACTGTCAGTGGAAACCCTGGCATCCACGCCTTGAAGCTCAACATGCTTCTTCTCCTTCTTCCTGTCATTCTTAACCTTGCTCTTCTTCTTGTATTTTCTCAGCCATTTCCAGCAATATTTTTTCATGTGGCCATACTTTCCACAATAGAAACATCTAGCACAAGTCCGAGAGCCAGACTTACTCCTGGAATTCCCCCTTGAACATGACATGTTTCTACCAATAGATCTACCTCTGGAGTGCATATCAAGGCTGTATTTCAGCCCATCATGCTGTAACATAACACTATCATGGTCATACATCTGGCATATACGAGTATAAAACTCATATGCATGGTAGTCTACACCCTGTACACCATCCTGTACTTGCAAGTAGACTGACTTTGAGAGTGATGACTGAATGATAGAGCATGCTTGCTCATCCATGTCATCCCAATCACTCTGTTTAATGCTATTAGGCTTGACACCTTTGCATTGAATGGGCTTATGCTGCCTCTTCTGCACTAACACATCATAAATCTGCTCTTTCCAATACTGAAAGTTTGATCCATCCAACCTCTCAATATCAAAGAGGGCACTACCAGTTGTAGATGCCATATCTGTGGCACAATAGGTCACAACCAAAGAGCAGTATAGCGCAATAGGCAACCCAAATGACAAAAAAATATAGTGTTGTCCAGACCAATCAGGTCTCCAAATAAATTGGCTGATCCAATGCTCAAAAGCACTCAGCCATAAAGAGGCATAAACAAGAATATATGTAGCCCAGTAACCTGCCAATGCTTGGCAATTGAAGTCAGAAATGCACTGAGCCAAATGAGCAATGCCTGCTCAACCAATGGCAATAGGAGCCCAGCTCAACTATCCATAAACATCAGTGCAGCATCCACCAATGCAAATCCATAATGCATCGAAATGGCATTTACTGCATCACCAATGCATCACCTCAAGCGCGCAATCCTTTGGCAACAAAATCAAGCATTCACCACTTGCCAAATGTGCCAAAGTGACTTGCCAAAATGCCAATAATGCCCTTGGACTGAAGTGAGATTCCAATCACTTTCTGTAATTTACTGTGAGTTCCCAATTCATTGTTGTGCAAGAGAAATTCCTACAACAATACCTCACAGTCACTTTGGGCAAAATAACACGCTGTCCCTGTTTTTGAACAGCGATATCTTTTCACTGAAAGACCTGATGCCAAATCTGTAAACAGCAAAGTTGTAGCTGGTAGAAAGATCTACAACTTCTCAGTTGACCTTAAGAGCCAAATCCTTCTGGATTCTCAGATATTCTCACCTGAAAAACAGCTTCCTGCACATTGGTCACAAATAGACAGCAGACTGCAACTTTTTGTGGTCTTGCAGAGGCTGTAACTCATGCAGCTTATACCGGATCAACTTGCTTCCAAAAGCAAAGTTGTAGTATTTTCTGTGAACTACAACTTTCCAGTTCGGCACAAAGTGCAATTCCGCACCAGGAAAGAGATATTCAGTCCTGAAAATGACTGTTTTGTCATAAAAACAGCAACAGCAGCTTCCTTGAATGTTTGCTGCCCTTTACAGCACTCATCTGCTCCGGCAAAAAAACAGCCCCAAAAATGGTCAAAATGCATCCAGAAGATCACCCAGTATGTCAACTGCAACACCAACAAAATGGCAAGTACAATGCCCAACCAAATCAGCCCCAAGAATGCTCATAGATCAGCAATTAAATAGCCCAAAGCACTGGCAAAACAGCCCCGAAATGTGCTCCAAATGATGCTAATCTGACAGGATCTCAATACATCACCGTACCACTGTATGTATCCAACATAGGCAAATAACCATGCATCCAACAAACTGTCAATGCATCTCAACCAGGCATGTACCACTGTCAAAGCATGTGTCACTGCCACTGCCAAAGTGATGTATCTGCAAAAAAGATATGCAACCCACTGACTAAATGTAACGGAATGTTCACAAGGACTAAGATGCACCAGAGTATGTCCGTACAAGGACCCAAATGCACGGGAAAACACGAGCTAACAAAGCTCAACTGCAACCAAAAGAAGCTGCATAGTGCACAAGCACATATCCCACACAATGTCCACAAGGCGTACTTCTGCAAAATGTCCCGCAAAGAGACCAAAATCAGCCAATGCTCAGCTCCAAGACCTCAAATGCAACACCGGCTATCCCCCAAGCATTCAACTGCATCAATCATGCAATCCAGAGGCTCCCCAACAGCTCCCAGATGAGCTAGAGACAATGGCAAAGAACTATGCCAAGACTGGAACATCTCCAAAGACTGAGGCAGCTCCAGCTTCATCAATGTGAAGCCTCCACAGGAATACATGCTCCAAGTGCCCTCTCGGCCCAGCGACGTTCAAGATGGTGACTCAATAGAGCAAACAACTCTACAATGGCTCCTCGGCATCGTCAACTCTTCTCTCCATGCAGCTTGTATCGTCCAACGCCATCTCATTTTTGGCACGTTGAAAGCAACCATGACTCACAATCGCCACGAATGGGCTCACAAGCCAAGCGAAGTCCCGTGAGCCAAGTAGCTCATTGAGCATAAGCCTCCTCCCACAACGGACTACTCACGGCAACTCCAACACCATCGCCACGAGCTCCGCCATCGCCATAGCCACCACTCATCGCCAACAAATAGCTCCTTCCATGCTCGTGCTCGACGGCCATCAGCCTCCCGACAGCTCCATTACCAAGCTCAGAGAGCTCCTCGTAGATTGAACACCGTGGGCTCTGATACCAGTTGAGGGAGAGGAGAGCACACACAAAAAGGGGTAAGGAGACACCAAAATGTGGTGGAGCAAAAGCTACTCCAGCTTATTCCTCTATCATATATATATGAGTATACATGGGCACTGTACAAGTGGGTGGGCACACTGCCCTTTACCCCAACAGGTGCTCTAGGTTGTCGTCCATTAACCAAATGCAATTTCAAATCAGCAAACTCTACCATCAATCGGGAGATATTATGATCTAACTCAGAGGACTTTGGTACCTGAGGAGTGCCCATTACCTAAACCTTAGAGGTTGAAGCTGTTGAAGACACAAAAGAGGATTCAATCTTTAGAGAAGCTTCTTTCTTGGTCGCAATGTGAAGTGCCTCCACGTATGTTGTTGGATCTTTACTCATTACTTTTGAGTGAAGATGAGGCTCCAAAGCCATAATAAATTTGCTCATCTTTAAGTGCTCCATCCCTACGAGACTTTGAGGGGCCGATGATGCAAATGCCACAACTCACAAAGCTACCCTTTCATACTTTGTCGATAAAGTTTCATATCAGATTGCAGATTGCCAGCGTAGAGACCATCTCACCCTCTCCTTAATAGAACCAGTCCAACTGCAACATCAAAGCATTTGGTGACTCCACTGCCCCAAATCTTTGCTTCATTGCAACCACCACTTGGTCCCAGTCCT
This sequence comes from Dipteris shenzhenensis, assembly GCF_047967505.1. Classification (NCBI taxonomy): domain Eukaryota; kingdom Viridiplantae; phylum Streptophyta; class Polypodiopsida; order Gleicheniales; family Dipteridaceae; genus Dipteris; species Dipteris shenzhenensis. The sequence continues at coordinate 4,545,431 of NC_141624.1, read as the reverse complement.
CCTTGGTAGAGTCTGGCAAGGCCTCATGCCAACTCAAGACTATATCTTCAAGAAAATTAGGCAAAATCTCCGCCCGATGATCCTTCATGGACCATCCAAAAAGCCGGCATCCTCGAACAAAGTCCCGAAGATAAGACTCTGGGTCTTCCCTTTGGGTCCCTCGAAACACTAGAATCTTTACCATGATGAAACACAAAAAGGAAACACCAAGATCCAAATAATATCCCAAACAAGATCCAAACAAGATCCCACAGAGCCTTCGTATACCAAGACCAACTTATGCATAACCACTTGTTGAAAACCCTCCACAATGTGATCCTCAACAAAATCTTAAAAAATAAGTGACTACCCCCAGCACCATGAAAACATTGTGTATACATGCATTCAAGAATCACCCTTGTCATAATTGGAAGTGCACATAACAGCTTCAAGATCTTGTACTCTTCATCATTTGCATAGCAAAAGAAGTTGAAAGCATTGAGAATCACCACTCCACTGTTATAGTCAAAAACTATCTAAAGACTAGACTCTACTATAAAAGCATCTGGAAATCTGTCATGCAATGTCCTCCCTCCATGCTTTGCCATTGTCCTCACCAAATTTTGTGCACCGCTTTCACCATTTTGGAAAGCTGTCTCAATGATATCCTGATTAACATTCATTAAGAAGTGTACATTCTCATTTTTCAGCACCTTCCTCTGAATCTTAGTGAGATCAGGTTGCTAAAACTTCTTCTCACTTGCGTGAGCCATTTCATATGCAATAAGCTACAACATAGAATTCAAAAAAGAATTCAGTGCCAGGTGCAATAAGAAACTCATTAAGCCATAACAATTAACAAGGCAAGTAATCTAAGAAATTACCTAGGTATAACCTCTCAACTGAAGCTCACATCGTATAACAAACTATAGAAAATCAAAACACAAAAAATAAGCATGTAACCTGCACAAAAAATGACCTAGGTATAACCTTAACCATGGAATTTACCATCTAACACTAGGCTTCAACTGCAACACACAACTATCAAGGGATAGTTGAGTGCTAGACCAAGTGTCTAAGAGCACATCACATGATATCTAACTTAGACTGCAACACACAACTATTAAGGGATAGTTGAGTGTTAGACTAAGTGTCTAAGAGCACATCACATGATATCTAACTTAGACTGCAACACACAACTATCAAAGGATAGTTGAGTGCCAGACTAAGTGTCTAAGAGCACATCGCATGATATCTAACTTAGATTGCAGCACACAACTTTCTTAAAAACACAACTATCAATATCTAAGAGGACAGTTGAGTGAAAAACATCTCTAAACTTAGACCACAACACACAACTCTCAAGGGAGAGATGAGTGCCAGAATAAGCATCTATGAAAACACCACTAAGCTTGGACTGCAACACACAACTCTCTTAAGAAAGATGAGTGCTAGCCGAAGAGTTCCTACAAACTAACATTTTTATACAAACTAAGACTGCAACACACAACTCTCTTAAGAGAGATGAGTGCCAACCTTAGGTAGAAAATAATTATTTATATTAAAATTAAAACTGCAGCACACGATAAAAATAGACTACAACACACAACTCTCGCAAGAGAGATGAGTGCCAGCCTACTATCTACACACTAAAATACAATACAAAACAAATATTAAATAGTTTAAAAAGAATGCAACACACAACTCTCCTAAGAGAGAGGAGTGCCAGTCCTAAACAAAACAAAACAAAATAAACATTAATTACTAACAAAAGACTGCAATACAAGCAAGGGTGCAGTAAGGTACCTATGAAGATAGCTGGTAGGTATCGCAAGCAAGCAGGAGGTAGCAGCAGGTAAGCAAGCAAAAGGTAGCAGGACGTAAGCAAGCAAAAGGTAGCAGGGATGGCAAGCAAGTGGCTGAGGTGGCAAGGAAGACAGGTGGATGTATTCGTACGAATACCAAAAATGGTAGTGGATGTAAGTTTATACTACATTTATTCGTATGAATAAAGTTATTCATACGGCTAGTTATTCGTACAAATAGGTTATTTAAACGAATAAAATAGCAAAAAATGTTTAAAACATTTTAAATCATAAAAATACGCGTATTTGAGTTTTTTTTCAAATCATAAATTGTTACATACGTGTGCCAATGAATGGTCAAGGCAGGTTCTCTTTCCACTCATGGATATCATCTGGAGTCATGAATGGTATATCAACAACTATGTGATGGGAAGAACTCCACGCTAGAGATGGTCTGGTGCTTTGTGCGAGAGGCTTACCCATATACTGGCGAGAGTGTCTACTTATGAGAACATTGTGTGAGAAATTCCACTAGGGTCTTATGCTCAAGCTGCTGCTGGGGGGCTTACGTTAAATGGGTAAAAACAAGTCATGCGAGAACATGTGTATGCCAAGGATCAAGCCTATAAAATAAAGATGACAATTGTGTGTTGGAGTAGCTAAGAGGCTACACAAGGCTCACATATGTGTGTAAGAACCAATGCCAAAAATAGTTAATAAGTATGATTGTACATAGTGTGTGTGTGTGTAAGAAGAATGTAACAATTCTAAATCTGAGAGGAAGATGACTTTGCCAAGTCTCACACTGAAGTGCTGAACTGCCAAATGCCATGAGAGTGATCTAGTGTTAGATGTGTGAGTGTGTACACCGATAGATCCAAAGGGACTAATTGGGTAATATAGCAATGGCATACTTGGCTTGGTAGAGTTTAATATTCTCTATGGCTATGCTAGTCTATAGCTAGACTACAACTTGAAGCACAAAATGTAGTGAACGAATTATATTTTGATTCATTTTATGAGTTGGATGCGCTGCAATGGATCAAGAGGTGGTTCAGATGATGAGGATTTAATGTTTTTAACCTATGCATAGGCTAGACTACAGATCTAAGGTGCTCATCGCATAGAGCACAATTTGTTGATCATTTTGGCTTTAACATCTCCTCCAAATTCCACCTGGATCAAAAGTTATGGCTCCCAGAAGAATGGCCGAACTTTGATGCTAACAGGGTCCAAAAATTATGATGGTGCATGTGCTAATGTGGCACTGGATGGTCACAAGCTGTTACAAAAATGTTCTAGTGTGGCACTGTGTGATGACATGGACATGCTAATTAGGCATGATAACATGGTAGATTAGATGATGTGGTAGTTGAGGCCAACTATGACGATGTGTCACTACTACTAAGCTAGTAGATAATGTGGCAAGGACTTCTTGATGATGTGTCAATGCCTATGTGGTGGTCCAACATGGCACAATGGTGGCCACTACTGATGTGGCACTAATAGGGCTTCTGATTACATAGTGCTGATGTGGACCTATGATGTGGCAATCAGGTGTTAGCTGACATGGATGATAAATCTGACGTGCTGATGGAAGTGCTAATGTGGCTTCTGTCCAATCACTATGATGAAGTGGCAGATAGGATTACTGTGCCATATGGAGGATAAGCATAGGCTTGTGAGAGTGCCACATGCTAGATCATGGTGGTGCCACTTGTCACAAATCCTTGTGTTGATAAGGTTCATTGGAATCTCTACATATTCTATCAAAATCTAAAGAGATTCAGTTACTAGTTAGAAGTTGAGTCACCATCCTTTCAGCTCTATGAGCTTTCGATCTATTATAGGAGAGTTTTGGTTATTGCTGGGTAGTATGAGGTGCTATAGTGCACGTAGGTTATGTAGTCCATAGTCACTACTGGCTAGTTGCCAGTCAAGCTCGTGTTGGAGGCATCATTGGTCATGCACTAGGGCTACTTTTGACTAGGGTTGCAAGCTGCTTTGTGTAGGTTTGATGGAAGGCACTATGCTACTTTTGACTAGGGTGCAGGCTACTCTGTGTAGGTTTGATGGAAGGCATTTGTTGGGTGGATGCTCCTTGAGTCATCTGATGCATGCTAGTTGGACATCTTTTGTGGTAGTCTTTGTGGCACTGCTTTAAAGCTACCCATGCAAGTCATCAATGGAGGCTTGCTTAGTTATAGTCAATTGTAGATTATGTTGATGGGAGTCCTCAATCTGTAGATTCTGGTTTCTAGTTGGGCTTCTAGTTGGGCTATGATGAGGTTCACTCATTGTTGGAGCTAACAATGAGGCTACAGGTGCTGGTATGTTGTCTGTTGATGCCTCCCAGATCGCTACCTTGCTGTAGATAGGCCATTCGTGTTGTAGAGAGTCAGCCATGTAGTTATGGTTGCCTGCCTTGTTGAAGGCATGATGGTGCTCATAGCCTTTGTTGTTAAAAGAGCTTGTTGTGGCTTGAGTAGTCGGCATCTGAGCCACTGCCTCTTAGAGCTTGGTTGCTTCATTGCCTTTGGTTGTGGTGTGGTCTTTTGATATTGTTGAGCCACGGGTGGTTGAGGTGTTAGATGTTGCATGAACTGAGACCGTGGCCACCTTGCTTGAGCTGGAGGTCCTTTGTAGTGTGCTCGTTGTTGCTTTTGGAGTCGCCCTAGTGTTGTTGCTTTGCAGGCTTTGATGATGAGTTAAGGCGCTAGTGTAGATAGGCTAGTAGACTAAATAGAGGCCTCAATAGAACTTCTCACAAAAGGATGAGAATAATATATCTCTCTCTCTTTCTCAATCAAAGATGCTCTCAATCACTCTGTCTCAATCAAACAAAATGGATCTCTCTCACACAATTACATATAGAAATAAATGATCATATCTCAAGCTACATGTAGCAGAATGGAGAGCTTCTTGAACTAAAACTTAGAGGAGAAGTGGATTTACAACAAGAAGAGCTAGACTAGAAATGAAGATGCCTCGTGAAGTAGAGCTTATTTCCTTGACGGAGCAAGGGCTTGCACTCTCTCCCAAAAACTCTCACAATGGAGGATGCTTCACACAAGGAGAGATTGATTCCTTGACAAGAAGCAAGGGTTTGGGAGCACTTGGTGCTCTAGTACCATGATAAAGTGGGGATTGAGAGAGAGAGAGAGAGAGAGAGAGAGAGAGAGAGGAGTGCACAAGATATAGCTACCTGTACACTATGATGTATTGAACATAAAGATGAATATACATGAGAAACCCTTAGGGTTAGTGTTAGGGTTAGGGTTTTTTGCTAATGCCCTTAAGGTAGGATGCAATTTAAACCATCATCAACATATGTCATCATTGTACAACCTTTTTCATATGTGTACTATAGGGAAAGCTGAAAGTAGTTTATAAGTAGCAGCTCAATATCAGCATTGGCAAAGCTATGAAATAAAATCTTTTGTAGAGATTAAAAATTTCATGATTTTTAAGAAATTGTATGTACTACCTTGTTTTCTCATAATGAATTGAGGAAACTTCAGTATATTATAAAATGTCAAATTTTAAATAGAATTTTTAACTTGTTGTGTACAAAAGTCTTCTTATCTTCAAGTTTAATTGTTTCTTGAAGTCTTGCTATGCAAAAAAAGAAATCAATCCATAGCAAGGCTTGGATTTTGGTAATGTTTTACAAATCTTTTCAAAAGAATACTTTTAGTGGCTATTTCAAATGTAATATTGTTCATGGTGTTTATCTAGTCTAGCAACTACTCTCAAAGAACTTGGCTAACTACTTGCATTCAGCCTTTGTTAATAGAGCACCAAGCTTATGTTACTTAGAGACAACACAACTTTGACTTGACTCCATCATATAGAGTACTTGTTCATGCAAAAGAATGGCATGCAATGTCTTCATATGGAAAGCCACAAGATCTGCATGTTAGTGCAACGTATTGTATAGATGTCTATTAGTTCATATGTTCAACTAACATACCCTACGTGCATATGTAGTGTGTGTTCATTAGATAAGTTACTTCTCTCATACATGATAACACATACTAGGATTTTATCCATGCATGAATCTATGAACTAATTTATGTTATGAATAAAAAACTACATCCATGATAGTGCGTGCATGCATGAATGTATTAAATAATTTAAGTTATGAATGTAGAAGTACATGCATGATAGTGGACCATGCATGCATGTATGCATGACATATAAAAGGTGGATAAATGTATTAAAGAACTTAAGTTACAAATGCAAAAGTGCATGCAGGATAGTGGACACATATCATAGGATTTAAAAGTGCATATTCCATGGAAAAGTGGGAAAAAAATCCCTCACCTTTTGGGGGATTCCAAGCACTTACATCCAAGCAAGTAGTCTGACCCTGTGCTTTTTGTGAACAAGAATTGGATCCACTCTCTATGGGAGGCCACGAGGTGGGCTTAAGATAAGAGAGGAAATTACCTCTCAAGAAGTAATCCCTTATAGTCCCCTACTTTGTGAGAACAAATCCTAGGCCTTTTGGGAGATCTGAAGCACTTACACCCAAGAAGTAGTACCATCTAACCCCATGCTTTGTGAGAATAGAAATTGGTCCCATTCCCTAGGTTAGGCCCCATGGTGAGCTTCAGATAGGAGAGGAAAATTACATCTCAAGATGTAGTCCCATCTATCCCCTTGCCTTTTGAGCACAAGAGCTAGAACAACTCCCTATTTTAGACCCTAGGTTGGGCTAAAGATATGAGAGAAAAATTACCTCTTAAACCCAAAGAAAAAAAGATGGGCTAGCAAGCTTCCTTTGTAGTCATCGCAATTGTATTACTATTAGTGTAATTACTGGTACTATCACTACTAATCATATAATTGCTAGTAGTAATGTTGTTATAATTACTAGTACTTTCAATTCTATTCCTATTACCATTGATAATAGTATTTTTATAGATGATAATAGAAATATGACTTGTGAGACTATTCATAATACTAGCGGTTTGCCAATATTTATCATTTCTTAGTAGTAATATATAGTGTAGTAGAAATATAGTTAGCTAGGAACACTTATCCATGATTGCATCTTTCATTGTGTGAAAATGATGTTCACCTAAATAAATTGTCAAAAAATCCATGTGATCACACAAATATGCAATCCCTAGGGGCCCCTTAGGGTGTTATGGGAGAGGGATTGCAAAAGTGGAATGTAGGAAAGCTAGGAGACAAAAAACAAAAACAACGTTCAAAAAATACAAGATTTGAACATAGTTTGTGAAAATTAAAATAATCATCCAAATAAGTGTCAAACTAAACATTGGTACAAGTGTAGCCATTTTTGGTGAGGTTTAGGGACTTTTCTGTATATAGCTACCTTGCATGACCCATAACTTATGCATTGCTCGATAGAATTCGGCAAACTTTGTCTTCAAGTTGTAGTACACATTCCAAACTTGAACATGAGAGCAAAAAATTATGGAATAAATTTTTGGAATGAGAGCATTAAAGCATTACAAGAGCTATGTTACATGTGAAGCATGCATCCTGAAGATTATAGGATATGACAATTTATTCAAAAACATCAAAATTTTGTTATATACATACATGCAACCAAGTAATCATTCTAAAGTACATAATGAGGTTCTCTTTAACCCAAGGACACACCTAAATAAATCATTATGCATGGGTTAACGGTCCTCTAATGTTGTGCTAAAGTGATGCATACCCATTTGAGGGCACACCCCATAACTTTTTTTTGATTTGTTGAAAACCAAAAGGGATTGAAGATTTGGAATCCAAACTATTGGGACTATTGAATGGTGGCCTTAAAACATTGATAGTTTTTGGTATGGGTATCTAGATTCACCCTAAAACGAAAGAAGTTGGAAAAGTGCAATTTGTACATATGCAAAGATACTTTAATAAATCCAACAATATTTAAAATTTTAAATTGTTTCTTTTTCCATGCACTTGCTTGCTATATGGCTCATAAGCATGCCAAAGGTCATTGCGTTTAATAATACATACCATCAAACTCGATAGCATTCCCTTTGGCCTATTTGCCTTTTGAAGAATTTCAGGCCACATTGCACTTCTTTGGGATATCCAAGTCTGCTGATGTGTATCGTCGGAGGAGGGAAAAATCGACGACTAAAATTTCTCTACTCCCGCGAATTTTGAATTTTCACCCCTCCCGCCCATCAAATCTTGGAAGATTAAGTACCTGCAACCTGCCCCCGGGCCTTGCAACACCTCGACATGACCTTGCATAGACTTAGGTTTGCCATTGTCTTCTTTCGGGTAAGTTATCTTCTATTCTTTGCTTGCCTCACCAGCTAGCTTCTCTAGGTCTATTTTGGACTGATCATGGCCATAGTGTCAATGGCAACATGCAGCTCACCATGGCTTATAAGCGAAGTAGACAGAGGCTACAAGATAGGAAAGCCAAAAAGCCAGGTCAAGGTAGAAGGAGTAGAGTGCGGGTCGAGAAAAGCGCTGGCATGCTATCAAAATTTTGCAACATCTGCAAAGGGAGAAACAACGAGAAGAAAGAAGACTTCTTGTAGAGCAACAGCAAGAAGCAGTTGCAGATGCATGCATTCGATCATTGCCATCGGAGTGAAGAACATGAGCTGTGGTGTCACGATTGGTGGGAGCATTCGAGGCAACAACATCAGGCCATTCAAGTGATTACCAATCTCGAGTCTTCACAAGCTTTAGCATGCACCTTAAAGTTTGTAGAGTAACAACCCTACCAACCCCTCGGGACGCCCAAGAAACAATGCTCTCTAACCAGAAAAATGGCCTACATAAAGTGAAAGGGGTGCACAACTTAGATCAACTAGCTGCAAAAAGGGCAACATTAGCTATGTTGGTGTCTCCTGAAACAAGGAGAAATGGCTTGGGCTCACAATGTTAAAGATGTTGTCAATCAAAAAGACCACCGTGGCTCTAGTGGTTGAACGTAGAGTAGAAGCAATGCACGATCATCCCGATCTGAGAAGGTTGTGGGCTTCAACAAAACGCAAGAAAAGGAGAGATAGCCTAAGTGCGGAAGTCATTGCTATAGTGACGACGTTTGGCATGAAAATATGAGAGTTTCTCCAAAAACCACCGTTAAATTGTGAAATTCAAAAATGAAAAGCAATGTATTGTTATTTTCTAATGGTAAAATTTAGAAAAGAAAAGCAATATACTTATTATTGTCTAATATGTGAAGTTGAAACCGTCAGGCTAAACCATCCCAATGGTTGAAACTGTGTGACAATGTCCTAAACCATCCCAGTGGTTGAAACTGTGTGACAATGTCCTAAACCATCCCAGTGGTTGAAATTGTGACTGTCCTAAATGTATCCTAAATTAGCCCAGTTGTTGGAACATCATGCAACTGTGGTTGCTTTAGCTCAATGACCAATTTTGTGATTGTCTTGAACCGACGTGGTTGAACAAACATTAGTTATTGACCAGCTTGGTGGTCGAAATTATTGTGTTTCTTAGTACTTAAATTCATTAAATTTAATTTTTTGTTATTCGAGTCATATACCACTGTTAAATTGTGGAATTCAGAAATGAAAAGCAATATACTTGTTATTGTCTAATATGTAAGCCCTAGTATGTGAGGAAACTCAAAGACAAGAATGTTTGCTGTTGCAAAACACACATAGACTTTGACCTGGCCTGACAAGTTATGAATGACTTGATATTTGGTCGTGTTGGAGCATTGCTTCATGGGGATCGATGTCCATGCCTCCCCAATGAATGCGCAATTTGTAGGCTACTTGGATCCTCATCATGTGTTGCAAGGGAGGGCAAGTTTTGTAGCCTGACGTCTCTGTGGGAGCCAGTGGTTTGTCCAAAGGGAGATCGTGAGTGGCACAAGATTGAATGCATTCACAGCACATGCAAGCATTGCAGTTTAAAGCTAAAGAAGAACACATTCAATGTCTATCCAAATGAAATGAGGGAAGGCAATCACGTTGCTCTAAAATGAAGGAGATTTGAAAATGTCAATGTTGAAGGATCCGATAAAAAGAGATGGCTACTGTCATATAAGAGCACCCAGCCAAGGGAGCTTGTAGGTCATGTGGTTCAATCCATGCCAAATATGTGCTTCATAATTTCACGGCCAGCTGGCAAGATAAGCAGTTCAGGACGTGCCTTGCCAATTTTCCCTGTGACACTATTGTATCTATCATAGATTTTGCAAAAAATTATTATTTTCAAGAACAAGATGAGATACAAAGTGCTCACTGGTACAACAAGCAGATAACAATTCTTATGCATATCACATACAGTCATTTGCTTGATTCTTCCATGCTTGATGCCAATCTGCTTGCTGACTCATAAGAGTCCAGGTTAGTGCAACGCACTTACCATTTCTACATTTCAGATGATAGGGAACATGATACCCTATTTGTGCAGCATGCTTTTCTACTGCATTGGAAATGGCTAAAAAAGAAAAATCCCCATGCAAAAAATATAAAACAACATTGGGTGTGGTTAGATGGTGTTGCCTCTCAATTTAAATTAGCACGTGGATTCTACTTCATCTCAAGGTTCAAATCCTTGACCAGTCTAGACATGATGTGGAATCTCTTTGGGTCTAGCCATGGCAAGGGTGAACATGATGGATGCAATGTTGTTATTAAGCAAGCTCTATTTAAACACCAATTAGCATGCCCTCAAGAAAAACTCAATGATGCTCATGATGCTGTAACATGGCTTAGAGCCAACCTCTCCACAAGCGTGCATTCAACATACAGTAAACAAAGTCTTAAGAATATTGTAGTACATAGAGTGTTCCATGAAGTGAAAGTAAATGAAGTGCACAAAAGAAGCAGCATGATTGCAAGAAAATTAAAGGAATTCGTGGTTTGCACAACATATGGGGCTTTTCAAACAACCAACTGATTAAAACGAGAAAACTTTTTTGTTTCTGTAGTGCATCCATCACAGGGGATCATGATGATTGTGAGATCATTGCAACTACGAAGACATGGGAGCGAGTTCAAGTTTTCCCTCTACGTTCAGATGGAGTGACAAACAATTGTGAGACAAATGACTCGCTACAATTTGGGAGAGTTTTGATGACCTCACTGACTTTCTGGAAGAGGGGGATAACTTTGCAGTTGTCACAGATTCTGGGGAGAACGTGGAAGATGACCCATACTTTTTGTTGCATTGCACAAAACCTAAGTACAAGGTTGAGGAAACATTTAAGGATAATTGGAGAACAACCTATGAGAAGTGGGATGTAGTAGTTGGAGCTTTTTGGTACAAAAAAAATCAGAGGCCGCAATTACGAATTGCTACATAAGAGTCCACAAACATGTGTGTACTCTCATCTACTTAGTAAGAGCTATTAAGTTCCAGATGCAACCTATGCCACAATGAAAGAAGGGCAAGAGTGTCTTCAAATTGGATTTAGACACACATGAGCACATCTTGGGGTGTCTTGGAGAAGTGGACGAGGACAACTGAGATAGTACTAAGAAAATGTATGTAGTCTCATTGCAGGGAAACAATATGTCCACTTGTCCTACAAAATGGAATTTGTATTGACACTTCTTCTTTTTAGTATATATCTCAAATAACCACTGTGTTGGTTTTATTAAATTGTTTTTGTAAATCCCAAACGGTAAAAACCATGCATGTCTTTAGTATATCCTAACAACCACCACGCTAGTTTCCCATAACGAATCCATTCATCTTGTAATAATAGAAGCAAACCACTGCACTGGTGGCTGTTCATTCCTTGTGCAACCAACCATCGCGCTGGTGATAACTTATCCTCCACTAATACTGCACTACTACCATGCTATCCCTACAGTGAGATTTCAACCACTGGGCTACTTAAAACATTTAAGTACTACCACGAAAGCAAGTCGATACAAAATCAAGTATTACGAGCACCATGAGAATATCCACAAGTTCAAGAAATGTCTGCAAGATTTTTATTATTTCAAAACACGACATTTTTCTTTTTCAAGGAAATTCCAGACTCCCAACTATCTTATCAACCTCCCTATAGCAAGCATCTCCCAGCTCTTGAGGCCAGTCTGTTGCACAATGGCAAACCTCTTCACACACTCAGATTACACACTGCTTCCTTGACTCTATCGACTTATATGCCCATAGTAACTCCTTCTTTTGTTGGGGTCCTCTCCATCCTGGTCTTTGCGATCTATACATCTCCGTTCCTCTATCATGTCCTATCAAAAGAAACCTACATCATGATTTTGACAAGTGCCTTAAAGGAGCATGAAAAAACAATAGCCACGGACATTAATATTCATTGTCTGTGCCGATTCCAAGTAATACACCCACCACCGAAGCATGTCCTCCTTGCAGCTATTTTCCTCCTTCTTTGGGTTTGTTTCTACGAGGATTTCATCCACCATCATTTTCAAATAGAACAAAAGAATTCCAAAGTCTTTTGGGTATGCCATTAATTCACAGTAGGTGGATCAATGTATAGAGTTTGGATCGGTGTACAGAGTTTTGGGGCTAGATTTCATAATGGGCTCTTAGTTGTGTCTGCATTGCACTTAAATAGGGAGAGAGTTCATTGAGCCCGACCTTCTCATTCTTCAGTCTCATGTTAGTTGTCTAATCTAAATCTTTCATCTCACATCAGTTGTCTAATCGAAATCTTTCGTCTCACATTAGTTGTCTAATCAAAATCTTTCATCTCATAGTAGTTTGCTAATTAAAAATTTTCAGTCTCACATTAGTGACCTAATTGAAATCTTTCATCTCAAATTACTTGTCAAATCAAAATCTTTCATCTCATTATTATCACCATGCTAGCATGGGTCAAAGGACACTATCTAGTCACATAACTGAGAAAACATTGTCCAAGTAAACTCTAGAGAAGATTAAGAATTCAATAGATTACACACAGATTACATAGATTACAATCTTAAAGAGTCCTTTACTTCAGATTACATCTCAAGGTCTCCTTGTTGAGCTCCCTGATTGCAGGCTCGGCCCTCCTTGCTCCTTTCCAGAATGGGGCTTTTCATAATTGTTGAAAGCCATAGCAAGTCGTGCAAACATCTATCATGATCTTCTTGTAGGGTCTTGTAGCTTGCTCTTTGGACTTCCAACAGTGTTTCAAAAAAACAACCCTCACCATGGCTATTGCAAATTGCTCCACCGCAGTGGTTGGAACTTGCTCCACCATGGTGGCTGGAACTTGCTCCATTGTGGCTGCTCTCTACATCCTTCCTAGCCTGGGGAGCTGCCTTGTTGTCTTCTCCACCCTGGCTAGTCTCTGTCCCATCCTTCTTGGCCTTGAAGCTCTCTCACAGTTCCTCATCACCTTTCTGGTTTCTGCATTCTCCCTTTTCAGCTCCTCCATCATCTGGTCTTTTTCAATGTTAAATGTGTTCTACATGTTGTAGAGCCATTTGTAAAGACCCTCCTATAGCATCATAACTATGCACAGAGGCTATGGGAAATAGAGACAAACGATATGTGCAACATCTACAAGAAAGGAATACAGATAATGCAATAGAAATAGAACACCAAAGAACTCTATATTCCAGAGCAAGAGCTCGCACAACAACTATGTATAGAACAACATCGGAATGCTAGTAAAAGCATGCATACAAGAACCAGTTAGGAAAGCGGCCGTTGAAGACTCAACTGCTTGGAGAATTGCACCGCCAATCGTTGCAGCTATCCTTGCAGCTAACCCACCCTCACACACAACTCACTGTTGCTAACCCACATGGTTATGCAATAACACATGGCACTCACAGTGGACTGTGTGAACCACACATGCACATCCCAAGAATAAAAGTCAGATGCCTACATAGTGTATGTGCAACAATCATTTTGGGCACAGCCTCAGTAGAGAACCAAGTGTAGTTAGTTAATCCTAACACTTCACTCAGTACACGTGAATCACAAAGCATCTCATTTCCAAATCCATTCAGAAAAACATCAACTGTCATCATTCTAAATGCGTGTCTGAACGTCTTTTGTTGTCTTCACCTGCTTGTGCAATAGCACACTCTGCACTCTGGTTAGCTTTGAGCTTCCCTATCCAAAAGCATCCCTATATTTTGGATATCTTCGATCTTGCATGTCCAATAGCATTTTGCATTTCAGACATCTTTGAACTTTTATTCTATGAGGCTATCCAACAGCCATTGCCATATCTCTACTCTTCATCTGAACTAGAAATACACTAAACATGTGCATCAATGACACCGACCTTGCTCAGTCTTGCATCACCACTTCTAGGGTACTCCTTCTTCAACTGCGTCGTCAGTTCCACTCCACTTAAACTAGCAGATTAGTAGTCTCTAGCTGCCTCTTCCACAACCACATCTTCAGCCTACGATCTTGCTCCATATTCATCAGCCACTGCAAAGGATGTGGCTTGGACCGATCCACCACTTGTTGTTCAGGCCATTGCTCCATGGGCAATACCTCATCAATCCAGACATCATGTGGCAATTACTGCTTCAGGTGCTCTTGTGCCATAGCTGGTCACTGAATTACCATCAGCTTGTAGGAAGGAGGATCTGGTAATCCAGGGAAAGTAGTGTGCTTATTATAAAACTTCTCCAAAAATCTATCCCCTTCTTTCAACCAAGGAGGACGAGGAGGCAATGACAGACTAAAGGAATGAGCATACAGTTCTAACCATAGACATAGGGAACGCCTCTGCCGCTTTAGCACATCCACTCTTTTGCTATTGCGGGCAACTGCATCCATAATGCCATCTGCCAACTCTTCCTACTTTGCATGCCAATCCTCCCCAATCTGCACAGACTCCTCAACGACTCTTTTTCCCTTATCTGTACCACCACTACCACCTGAGGAAGTACTAGACCTTATCGGTCCAAATACCGTCTGCACTTGTGGACCACTTTGCGGATCGAAACCTGCACCAACACCTACATCCCCATCCATTTCGGGTCGACGTTGTTGTGGAACCATCTCCTAACATGTTTGCGGTACGACAGCCACATTCCAATGTGCAACCTGTTTATCCCACTCCGCCCGCACATCCCCTTGAAGAGCCTCTAGGAGCACACCCATCTGCTCCATGTTGATGCTTACATTTCCCAAAAAAGCCCATAAGTACTCGGCCAGCGCATCAGTAGTACGTTGGCATAACAATTCCTCCTGAATGCCCGAAACATACTCTGAATACAACTGCTGTGAGTGGCCTCTGAGTGAGCTTATGCCACTTGCACCTATGCTTTAAGGATTGCCACCCTATCCTCCAGTTGCCAGAACCTTGCCTATTGACTCCGCAAGGACTCATTCTCCATCTAGAACTGAGTGACCTCGGACTCCAAACTAGTCACCCTTGCTGAATCATCCCCTGCACCATATTGCGTGGCAAGCTAAGCAAGAAATTGAGAACAAAATTGCAACTGTACATTTAGAGGCTACGCCTGAAAAGAAAACCTGACCGATGACATCGTAGAGACAACCGCAGGCTCGAAGATCACTGCCAATGCCTCTGGTGTGGACACCCACGCTGCCTCAGACACCGCCACCACCGTTGGAGTCACTGCCATGGTCGTCACTGAATGTTGAAGATTCTCCCATCCTATCAGCGGGACTGCCTCCAAAAACCCCCATCATAGTGGTTGTGGGAGTCACTATCACCATCACTCTCTCCGCCATGACTGGTGGTGTAAGTAGAGGCATGACATTGATCCGTGTTGATGCCATGCCACTAGTCACCACACTCCCCGTTCCACCTGCATGAGAAGGAGTCAAGGGTGCAAGAGAAGAAATCCCCCCTTGACTGAGACGAGGCCCTTGCCTTCTCTACTTGGGCACTCTTTTAGGAGAACCCTCAGCCTCTCCCTATATAGGTCCCTAAGGCTCTAGAGTAAGTACCAAAGCCGTATTCCATCGAGGCACCATAGACTCAAGATGCAAGGGGAATAGTATCTCAAGAATTTTCCGAATCTTTGAGTTCACCGCCTGCTTCTTTTCCATCACTGTTGCCACCCTTTGAGCCTCTACATGAATGCGCTCCCTCAAAACACAGCCCATGGCAAAACCTACTGCTCAGCAATTGCGATCATCCCTCGAGATGAGGAGTGATTGTATATGTTTTGGCCTGCAAAAACATAGACTTCAGAATCCACCGATATAAATCTCGTATCTACGCATCCTGGCAGGCACTCAACTTATATTCTCCTCTAGCATGAGTTCCAAATTTAGCCACTAGCGCCTCTGCTAAACACATCGGTTGCACAAACATTCCTCCATCCATGGGCAAATATATTTGCTGATAAATCAATTAAACTGTTAGCTCTCGATGCTCTTCCAAAAATTCCACAGCAGTACCCATCGCCAACTGTTGGCAAAGCGCCAACACTGTTGGATGAATATTCACCCGTTCCCAATCAATGTTACTGAAACTTTGAAGGCATAGTAGTTGAAGACATGCATTAATCGATTGGGAATCAATGTAGACCAGTGGAAGTAGAGGAAGAAACTGTGCATGAGCCATCTCCATAGCTTTGTGAAGTAGAAGGAGAGAAAGTGTGCCGAATGCAGATGAAATCTGAAAGGTGAAGGAACTCAAGAGAATTGTAAGTGCAATGAGGAAAAACAAGCAAGCAACTGGTACAAGCAAATAAATGCTCAAGCACTGCAATCCAGATTTCCAATACCTCGCCTTTATGATAGGTAGTGGCATGGCAGCTGGGATAGGACCTCGTAGAGGACTACTGTCATCATGCCTCAAACCCTTTTGCCACATGTCCTCATGCGATAGGTCTGCTACCTCCACCTAAACCTAGGAAATCTGTGCCTCATTAATGGGCACTGAAGACTGCCGTCATGATGGTATGGACAAAGCAAAAACCATTAACTAGATGTGGAAGTATGTGCCCTTGCAAATCCGCAAGATAGAACGATGTCAATCTGCAATCATGAAAAATCCAGAATGGACCAAATCATTGCAATTTCAGCTTCCCTGGCATCCTTCCAAGGCAAGTGTTGAACAGAAGAACCAATTGCCCGTGCTCAAAGGATTTTTTATTTGATGCCAAATCCACTGTCTGCTTGTGCCGTGCTTGAACCTCCAAGGTGAGATAATAGCTCTCCAATCGCATATCATCCAACTAATCTAGAACGTCCAGCAGGAACACCATAAATTCCTGTGGAAGGAGTCTATCCTCTACCGCAATTCACATACTCAAAACAATATGCTCGATTGGAATAATTGCTTCCAATCCAAATGCCAATTTGAAAGGAGTCAACCCTGTGGCCCCCTTGAATGATGTGCGGTAAGCCCATAGTGCTGCCAACAACTTCTCATCCCAATCCGTGCGAGGCTCATTCACCAACAGTGATATAATCCGCTTGAAAGTATGATTTGTAGACTCAACCAATCCATTAGCCTGCAGATAGTAGGGGGAAGACTTCTTGTGAATCACCATATAGAAATAATTCATCTTCTTGATGACCTTATTGACAAAGTGAGTCCCCTTGTCGCTGATAATTTCAATTGAGCAATTGAACCGAGTGAACACATCACGGTACAGGCATTTTGCAACTGACTTTGAAGTGTTGTCCCTCAAAGCCCAAGCTTCCACCCATTTGGTATAGTAGTCCGTGGCTATCAAAGTGTAACAATTCCTTGTGTGGGTAGCTACAAGCTTGAATGGGCCCATGAAGTCTAGACCCCACTTCTGAAATGGCTCTAGAGGCAACATGGGGTTAAGTGGCATACGATCTTGATCTATAGGTTGGCCCAACCATTGGCAGAGGTCGCAACTCTTTGCAAACCATCTAGCATCCTCTGCATGGTTGGCCACCATAAGCCTACTTGCATATATTTCTTTGCAGTTACTTCTCCCGCAAAATGACCACCCGAAACCCCACAATGGGCTTCCATCAGCACTACCTCCTCCTCATGAGGCTAAACACACTATAGCAGGGCCTTTGTCAGACGTCGCTGGTATAGCTAGCCTAGGAATACTTCAAAGGATCGGCTCCGCAATGCTAATCATTTCCTCTGGTCTCTATTGATGTACTTGGGCAGATGCTAGTAGATCTGCAAATGCTCCAGGTGCTCGATGAAGGTTCCAAACAACATTAAGATCATTTAGGAAAATCTGCACGAAATCTATCAAAATAAGGTCCGAAAATATCTTGAATTGCTCGCTGAAAAGTCAAGGGATCATTCTGCAATCCAAACCACATGACTATGCAAACGTAGACCCCCATGATGTGATGAATGCTATTTTGGGCTCGTCTTTCAGAGCCATTCTGATTTGATTGTATCCTCTATACCCATCTAGGAAGGAGTACACCTCATCCCCCGCCACTTCATCTAGCATAGAATCCATGTACGGCAAGGGAAATGGATCGGGTAGAGTGGCTGCATTCAGTTTGTAGTAATTGACACAAATCTGCAATTTCTTATTTTTCTTTGGCACAATGATGATCGGGGAAATCCACTCCAGATTCTCGATCGGTGCGATAAATCCCATGTTGGGGTAAAGGCCAATGGCCCACTATATCTAATGGCCTTTGCCCAAGCAAAACAGATAGGTTTTTGGTCAACATGACCTCCACGTTTGCGGCCCCCGTCGTCGCCGCTTCATTGGAATGATTGTTGTGGTTGGTATGATTATTGCTGTAGTTGAAACGATTGATGTGGTTGCTCTTCTTACACAAAAGATGTAGCAGTCAAGCAAATACCAATTCGCATTTCGACTACGAAGTGACCATGATTGTGGCAGTGAGTGCACCAGATACCTTTCAAGCCTTTAGGTACTAATACTTCTCTGGAAGCCACTGGAGCACCCTTGCCCCCTTTAGAGGCTCTTCGGGTCTTCGTCTCCAATTCGAGTCGGATTCCTCCAAACTGGTACCTTCAGAGCTTTCTTCAGAGCTAGTCACATCCAAATCTTCATCACTATCATCCGACTTCTTAGAGTTTGGCATTTTCTTCTTGGTTTTACTTTTTGCAAATTTGCGGTTCTTGGATGTCCACTCGTGCAATGAATCCCCCGCTCGCATTGCTTGCGCCATGACCACCGTGAGCGTCATCTATGTTCGATCCACTATGGCCAACACGGTTCGTAGATCTCGTGATAGCCCAAAATTAAAGTAGTCATTGAGTGCCTCTTGAGCAAGCCGTTCCCCAGCTAGCACACGTTGCATGAGTAAGTTGAATTTGAGTGCATAGTTTTCCACATCCTGATCTCCCTGATCCAAGCGTCGCAATCTATCCACATTTTGTGAAATCATTTTTTCCCGACAAAATCGTCTCAAGAATGCTTTGCAGACATCATCATATGTGGTGAGGTAATCCACTCCGTACTCTGCCAACCATCGTGCAACCTTGCCTACTAAAGTTGACTCAAAAACCGCTCTTGTAGGAGTGGTGCCACGGGTTGCAAATTGTTGACCTCATACACCTTCTCTAACTGTTGTACATGAGCATCTGGGTCATTCGACTTTTGCCTCACAAACTTGGCATACTTGACTTGGCCTATTGCTATTACAATGCCTCCAACGTTTGGTGCTCCTCCTCCTCTAGACGGCCCTCCTTGATCGAAGAGATTGCGAGAAGTAGCTGAAATTGTTGTTGGAGATGAAGATGCACTCAGCACCCGACGTGCATCAACAAGACCCATACCCACATGCTTGGCGGTGAAACTGAATGAGAAGGTGGACTCTCACGCCAATCAACTCCTCTCGGAGATCCTTGCGAAACGTCTCCATGCTCAGGATCACTGTTACTTCATCGCAATCACGTCATTGGTGTCAAGGGATCAAGAGGTCCTTGCGAGCGTGTGTGCATGCATGCCTACTGAGAAGATATCAACCGCAGAATTTGCTGCAATGACCATCGGAAGAGGTTCTTCACTGGGATTTCCGCACTTGCTTGACCGTCAGTAGGTTGCTAGGGATTAAATTGCATCCAATGGAGTTCATCTTGAAATCCATGGATGTGCCTCCTTACCACAGCAATCTCCTCCCGAATCTCCACCTGAGTGTGTGTAACTGCGTGCGAACCTCCATGTGAAGTGCCTCTATAATGACGGCAAGGAATGGACGACATGAGTGTGCCCAAAACAACTTGCTGGATGACAATCGCCAGATCGTGAATCCCTTGCATGATGGTAAGAATGTGCATCGCGATCGCTAATGTGTAGCATCATAACTATGCACAGACGCTATAGGAAATAGAGACAAATGATATGCGCAACATATACGAAAAGGGAATACAGAGAATGCAATAGAGACAAAACACCGAAGAACTTTGTATTCTAGAGCAAGAGCTCACACAACTGTGTACATAACAACATCAAGAATGCTAGTAATAGCATGCGTACAAGAACTGTTTGACAGTTAAGAAAGCAATTGTTGAAGACTCAACGTCTTGGAGAATTGAACTACCAATCCTTCCGACTAACCGACCCTTGCATACCCCTCAGAGTCACTACTGCTAACCCACATGGTTATGCAATAACACCTTCTTTTTGGCTCTCTGATCTTCAAGATCATTTCGCATCTTTTCTAGCTCCTTGTCCATCATGTCGCCATCATTTCTCACTTCTTCAAGCCTATCTCAGAGCTCCTTTATGCACTTCTCTGCTTCTTCTCTTCTATGCCTTTTCATGTCAACCAATTTTGTAGCGGCCTCAGCTTGCTCATGCCTGCAACACCCTCGCTTGCGCCTCCTCTACCTTGCCTTTTGCACCTTCCCTGAGACTTTTCTCAAGTTGCGCTGCCTTTGCTTCTGCATCGATGGCTTTCTCTTGAAGAAAAGTCATGTTCTAAGACATCTGCTTATCGTATTGCTAAAAAATCCTTTTGAAGGTAGATGCCATCAGGTGCATTGCAACTCCAGGGGACTGAGATGACAATTGGGATTTGCCATCCATGCAATTCTTCAGGTTGGTTAACATGCTCTTGAAGATCACCCTTGAGAAAGATACATCACATCCTTTTAGTTGCTCTACTGTTGCTTGAACTTGCCAGAACTTGCAGGTTCCTCTCGTATCAAGAAAGAAGTGAATGATCTTCTTCAACACATCTTGGAGGTCTGTTGGCAACCTCGAAATCTTGACTCCACCATCTTTACTAATCTAAGTGTTGAGGTATACGTCTAGAATATCTTATCTCTTCCAGTGCTGCTCGAAAAAGTGTGCTTGCAAACTGCCTCCAGAAATTCCTAGACCATTTTTAATCATGATTTCGGTGATGGTAATCATCTGACCTTAACAGACTAGTTTCCCCTCTTTCACGTTCACCTCCTATACCAACCTAGTGAAGTTTTGGAGAGCATCCAAATGGGGCTTTTGAAGAGTGAGAGAGGAGCTCCCATATGTCACGATTTCAAGATCAGGGGAGGAGGGGCTCTCGCACTGTGCTGCCAAGGGGGAGGAAAGATTGTGTGAGGAGCTCTCGAACTATGTAAGGTCCATTATGAGAGGGGATAGAAGTTGCAGGAAGAGTGCAAGGGAGGTAGAAATGGTTGAGAGGGATAGAATATGAAACAGTGAAGGAAATGAAATAGTGGAGGCTTGAGTTTGCAGTCCGATTGCAAGGGAGAAAGAAATGGTCAAGAGGGATAGAAGATGTAGTGAAGGAAATGGAATAGCAGTTTGTAGCCCGATTACACTTTCAAGGTAAGAACCACTGTGGTGGTTGTAGCCCAACTATTGTAAGAGTGAGAGCCACCGTGGTGGTTGGCCCCAATTTTGAATAATTCAAGGTGGCAGTACTGACTTGCATGGTAATGGATGATTAGAGGTGGTGGCATCTAAGATTCCCAGCCACGTTTGTGGTGGTGGCTAAGACCCACCGGGCTAGTAGTTAATTACCAGTCATTGCAGTGGCCTGCAATTACTCAGCTTCTAGTTACCACCACCAGGCTTGCACGCATGACTACTTTACGAGTGCAAGTGATCGGGCTTGCATGTGCCAGGAGAGTACTAGAGTACATGGTAATGAGGGATTAGAGGTGATTAGGCTTCATGATTTACTTTTGTGGGAATTACTGCCCAATCGTGGTGGCTACCATCATTAGCCACGTCTAACGTGGCAATGATTCCACCGTGCTACTGCTCACCCACCACCGGACCTTAGCATGCATGATCACTCTGGGTGTAGTAAAAATTACCAATCACAGGGATCGCATGCTCAGTAGAGAACTAGAGTGCATGGTAATGAGTGATTAGAGCTTCATGATTTACCTTTGTGCGAATTACTGCCCAGTGATGGTGGCTCTCATCAGCCACATCTATCGTGGCTAAGATTCCACCAGGGTGGCAGTTAATTACTAGCCACCAGAGTGGCACCACATGGCATCTTCTTCATGATTACTAGCTTGCTGTCTAGGGGATTCCACTGCGGTGGCCTGCAATCAATATGGATGGAACCCCGGGCTCCGGCCACCGCGGTGGCTCAAACTTTATAATATATCTAAGATCCATGGCATTTGGCATTTTACTACGTTGCTCTGATCCACCCATGCTCTACTACTTTTGTCCACATGCTCAGGTACTTTGCTCCACACCCCTCCTCTAGCTCTTTTTCGCCCCTACTCTACTTTGCTCCACACTCCCTCCTCCAACTCTCGTCTCACTGCATCCGCTCCCTTGCTGATTTGCTGCTCACCCACTCACCTTCAGCATGCCGACTACCACCCCCCCTCGATGCTCTTTGATCCCAATAATATCTGCCTTCTCATATAAGGTGATTGCATTGCACTCACCTGGAGTAGAAATGCTAGCACTAGTGGAGACCCTTCATTCCCACAAGCGATTCCCCTCACATCTGAATGTCATCAGCTTAGATGACATGCTCACAGAGGGGCCTGTTTATGGCTGTGTTGATGGGTTCCCCCTAGATGTCAACGATGGCCTTAGTATTTTCAGAGCAGAGTACTCTCGACTTGCTGGGGGTCCGTAATTTGAGTTCTGGCAATGTGCATGGTCTTCAGCCTCTCCATAGTATCCTCCTTTGGCTCCCTAAAATTTTTTAATGCAACAAGCTAGACTGGCAAAAAACTGAGTTGTACAAATTTCCTCTTGCTCAGATGAGGCTCTCATCAATGGCTAGATGTAATCTTTTGGGCTCTCAATGATCTTTTGGCTCACTCGATGTAATGTTTTGGTCTCTAAGGCATTTATGTAATCTCTTTTGTTCAATTTGAGGCTCTTAGTATGCACTATTGTTAACTTTTATATTTATATTTGAATGGTAATCTTTTGGCCTTTAAGGCTCTCAACAATTGCTGAATTTTTATAAATGTAAGATCCTCTCTTTAATTTTTGCTTGGTATAAGTTGATAATTTTTATATAATCTATTATTGGACGTAGATGTACATTGTAATCTCTTTTGCTTAGTTTTCACTCGATAAATTGTACTTTTACCCTCATTTTTATTTTCTGCAATAAGCACTAAAATACCAGGAAAGAAGGACTACAATTTCCTTGGTTTATGACCAAAATAGCACTACAATAACTCCAGCAACCCCACCGTTGTGGTTGCATGGAGATGTATCTAGAAAAATACAATTAAACTTTAAAAAAATGCAATTAATGATATGGCCCTTGAGGGCTCCTCTCTAGGGCAAGGGCCATATCGACATGCATTATACAATATCCAAGATGCCACTAGACAGAAATGGCATGTCAACATGGCCCTTGCCCCTAAAGGGGACCCCTCAAGGGCCATATCGTCAATTGCATTTTTCTTGGTTGCACAACGGAATACATTTTCCTTGGTACACAAATATAAAAGTCCAAGAACTAGCACGATGGCTTTCATAGATCTCCCTATGTTTGCTAGCATGCTGGTCATCATAGACCTCCTCATGTAATATGTAAAAATAAGTAATGGAGCTATAACTCCAAGAACTAGCGTGGTGGTCTCTCCAAGACAACCTTGAATTCTAGGTGATGACAGGTCGTCAAGCCAGAGACTGGTGCTGAGGCAATGCTCAAAATGATAGATTGTGTCTCATTATTATGTCAAAAACTAGCGCGGTGGTCTCTCCAAGCCAACCTATTATTTGCATTTGTTGCGGCCAAAGATGTGGCAAAAGGCTGCACGATGATAGGTGGTCAAGCCAGAGACTGCGCTGCGGCGATGTTCAGAATGATAGATTGCATCTAATTATTACGCTTAGAACCAGCGAGGTGGTCTCTCCAAGTCAACCTTCATTTTTAATGATCTGCATGGGTGTGTGTCCAGTGACACGTGGCAAAGATGCAGCAAAAGGCTGTACGATGATAAGTGATCAAGCGACGTAGGCCAGAGACTGCGCTGCACGAAGCAGTGCAGAGATGCCATGTGTCGAGCTATGCAGTGTTCTCAACAAATAGATTGCGTCTCATTATTACGCCAGTGCGCCTTCATGACGTTGAAAAAAATTTTCGCGAGAGCGTGGGTCCGTGCAAAATTCAAATATTCCCCTAGGAGCGCATCACGTCATGGCCCCAAAATGGCCCCGAAAATAGTTTCGCGATTGGCTACACCCAAGCAAACATTGACCCTTAACACCAAATTGAGTAAGCTAAATTGTCTATATTTTTTCTCTCTTAAGGAGAGGTTTGGGGGAGGATGATTGGAGAATTCTCCATTGTTAGATTAGAATTGGTTGAATTGAACATTGTGGGCCATTGGATACAGATTGGAAGCTTTTTTGGCCTACTTGCCTGAAAGGTAGCCTTAGTAATGAAACTCAACTTCAAGAATTGAAATTACGATTTTTATTTTCCAAAAATTATTTTTCCCATATTTGTACATATTCCACATGCAACTAGAGTTTAGCTTCCACATAATCCCCAGTCTCTCTCTCTTTCCCCTTAAAATCCTCCTTTACTCTCTCTCTCTCTCTCTCTCATGCCCCCTCCCTCTCTCTCTCTCTCTTTCTCTCTTTCAACTCTCCATCCTCTTTTCCATGCTCCACATCTAAGGCAGGCCTTATGAATGATTATGAGCATTCAACTTGTTTAGAAAAGCTAATGAAATTTTAATACTTTTTGGGGAAAACGTATTGGGAAATGTTGCAATAATGCAGTTTCCATGAAATCGTTTGATCTCCACAACCATCCTTTGATCCTTTGTGCTCCTCGGTGTCTCCATTGACTTCGAAACTCGTCGAGACCACATAGCGAAGGGAAAACCTGCACATCCACACATTATAAGTGCCAGAGGCGCTAGCACACAGATTACATTTTGAGCTTGAATGGCCCTCCACGATCTGTCGATTGTGAAGGGCAACACACCATAAGCCTCTCGATGACCATAGGATTTACGCCGGACGGCGTTTCTTAAGAAAACTCTTCATCCAAGATCCATGACTGCTTATTCTTTGCAAAATAGTGTATCAAGGCATCGCACTCTAGTACGATTCTTTTTCCTCGGCAAAATGGGGCATGGTATGAGATTTACACGTCGAATCACCATGGGCATCGGATACTTGAGCAGGCTCAAGTCGGTGCCGTCCATTAGTTCGTGCATGAGCTCGAACAGATCATAGTTGAATTTCACTTTTTTTCATCATTTGTCCTCTTTTTGCATGTACTCATATCCACTCCCTGGGATTACAGATCATTGATCTGTTTTTGAAGGAACATGGCTCTCTCGATGTTTAGTCGAATGATGGAGAAGGGATGCAAACCGAACATTGCGACTTACAGTACTCTCATCCATGGACTTGGCAAGGAGGGAAAGACAGATGAAGTTCTTGAACTGTTGGAGAAATTAATGCCCGTGATGGGATGCTCACCAAACACAGTAACATATAATAACATAGTCATATCTGGTGAAGTTGGGATCGTCGGTGAACAAGTTCTCAATTCTAGAAAATTAGATCCCTTGATGTGGTCGAATTGCTCGTCATGAGGCATGTAAACGTTTGCTGAACCAAAAACCAAACTTTTGGATGCCGGGTCTATACGCTAAAATAAGGAATCGGAACCTTTGGCAACTATTGATGCAGTGCCCCTCTTTTGAAAGGTTTATGGTGTACACGACATGCTTGGGATGTAGTATGGATTTTGTGTATTCGTCGGCAAAGGTCTTCACAGAATATTCCTTATACCGTCGCCTCGAGGGCTCCTGCCCTTGAACCCCCACCAGCAGGGGCCAACGGCCCCCCTGGGACTCCCCAACTGGGGGCCACCTGGCCCCAGCAAGAATAAGGGGCTCCCACACAATCACCTTTCTACCATCAATGGTCTCATTGATAGACCTTATCTGACATGCAAGTCAGGATCCATCCAGTGTCCCGGGCTCACACATGGCTTCTCCTCATATGGGGGCCTTACAACTTGAGCACCTTGGACCACTGCTGGTGGTTACCAAGAGGGTGGGGCATTGACCAGGATGCTTTAGGAAAAAATCAATTTGAGAATTTTAAAAAAAATGTATATTCTGTGGCTTGCCACAAGTTTAACACTAGTGTTCAATTAAGCATCAGCCCCAACTACCATTAATATGAATCATAATCAGGGATTACCCACTAAGAGTGAGTAAAACCACCACTAGATCATAATCAGGGATCACCCACTACCATTAATACCAATCATAATCACGGATCACCCACTAAGAGTGAGTAGAACTACCACTAGATTCCACAACCCATTTTGCTATCCAGTTTCTCACTATGGGACTCATACAAGCAAAACTCTAAATAAGAAATACTACTCACCTCTTTTATGAATAAGCCATGTGGAATATGTAGATAGGGGTATCGTTTGATGTTTTCAAAGTTGCAGATAGAGTTTTGTAACATGTGTTGTAGATATCACCACATCTATCTAGCTTTGTTGCTTTTAGATGCTCATAGATGTCACGGTATCTAACTTTTTGGCTTTTACATGCTTGCACGAATAAAATTTACTTGATGAAAGTTGAAATATTTCATAGCTTTCACATATAGGTAACTTTATGGCTTTTAGGTGCTTGCATAAGTAAAATTTCCTTATCCGTACTTAAAATATTTCACATTTTTCACTCACACAAAACATTCTAGAACTTGTGAAATTTAAGTGGGATCCCTCCTTGCATGGATAAAGTTGTGGGAATTGAAGTTGATGAAGTGATATGCATGCAATGAATATGAAGCATTGGGTTGGATTACAGAATGATCACAAATCCCATCACTTGAAGGTGGTGGTTGTGTGGAGAGAGTTCGCATGATGAGGTAGTTGGTCAAGGGGGTCGACAAGGACTAGTTGATATTTTCTTACTTTTTAAGCCACTCACATCACATAAAGCATAACACTTTTTGCGCATAAGTGTAATGTTGATGGTATCATTAACCCCAAGCACATGGAAGTATGTGCGCATGGCAAAAAGTCAGATTTTCCAATGATGAAGGAGACATTTTCTTGTTTAGAGGACATCTTTTACATGCCATGGAATATATCATAATGTATGTGCTTCATGTTATTAGGAGGTTCATTCCAAAAATCATGAATTCCTTATGTGGTAGCCATTGTCTTGGAACTCATTAAGAATACACATTGTAGGGCACATTCTTCCTACAATCTAACTTGCTTCATAGTTGCTCTATTACATTTGCTCGATCATGGGGTTGGTTATTCGCTTTATTACATTTTTACGGTCATGGGGTTGGTTATTCACATAAAATAGAGATGAAGATTGCTATGTTATTCTATTGAATTGTGGGCGCATGAGGGTTATAAATTGTAATGTGAGAAAGTAGGAGATCAGGATGACGTCGTGGGAGTGTAGTTCTGGGGAGAAGCCCAAGAGCAAGCAAGGAAAAACTCGAGGCCTTTAGAAGTTGCTAAGGATAAGATGGGGGACTTTCGAGGGACTCTATTTATCAAAATTAATGGTTTACTTTGGGTGGGTCCTAGAGTTGGTAATGTGCAAGGAAGCCTACCTTGCATGTTAGAAATTGTGGCTTGCCTAGGTTGATCGGCAAGAGACCGGCAACCACCGAGCAATTTAGGGTTTAAAAAGCACAACATCAAAGTTTGATTATCCCTTAGAGCCTACAATTTTCCACATGCTATCTTAGTGGGTTCATTTTTTGATTTAAAATAATAGGGTATTTTGTTGAAATTTTGTTTGGAAAACGTTTTCTGAGTATGCCCCCCTCGGCTCTCCTCCTAGAAGGCTAAGAGGCTGTGCACATGTAACTATCTTTGTGTACTTGGGTCTACGAACTTGAGACGGGACATTAATGCGCGCTGCTATTGACAAGGTCACCGACTAAGGCTGTCATGCGATGTGCACCAATGTTCATAGTCAACAAGGGCATCAAGTGTCTGTCACTTGGTGGTCATGCCTCCGAAATTGATTGGCCATTGATGGTTTGAGGCAGGGGTGCCTTAGCGTGAAATTTGGCACCCCAAGTTTGCGGGGTGCGACTAGCATGGTCATATAGAGCGCTACTAGTGGTGCTCCATGGGAAACCTCTAAGGATCTATTCCCATGCTACGTGGGTGCACGGGTTCACACGCAAGGTGTAAATGTCAGACTTTTAGTGGCCTATGGAGGCTCTCACAACAGCAGAATTTTCGGCCTGCCCTATAGGAAGGGTATAGAAAATTCAAAATTTTTATATTTTCATTTGAATTTTTATGATTGCGCTAAGTTGGACTTGCTATTTGTATCCCTTGAAATCTTGCATCTTGCTATTTGTATCAATTGGAATCCTCCCCCTTTCTCTCTCTCCCTCTCTTCTTCTTCTCCTTCTCTCTTTGTGAGCCCCCTTTTCCGGGCACCATCTAAAATCCAGAAAGTAGAAAGAACAAAGGAAGAGAAGTATGAAATGAAGAGACGAAGTCATTTGAAGCAAACTACGTGAAGTTTTCTCTCGGGGAATTGCTTGCTATTGAGCTCATTGATAGCCACACGGGCTTGTGGGGCAGACAACGTCTTGCTCCCAAAAACAAACACCACCAGTTCTTCGAGGAGTTGGCAGTCAATAAAAAGATAATGGTGAGGCAATGGGCTGCGTGCCCTCGGTTATTCTCAATGAGCACCAAGACCCTACAGCGGCGCCATGTTGATCTCCAAGGTATGGGTTTGCACGCCTACATGAAAGAAATTCATCTTGTTGCAAATAGAATTTGGACGATGTTGTAATGTAAGGGTAAGGCAATAGTGGAGGACGGGGTCGTAGTCGACCGGTCAAAAATGCTGGCGTTTGCACATTATTCTATCAATCATGCTCACGAAATAAAGAAATGATACAAATCCTGGAAAATCCAATTTCGTGCAGGCTTTCCAATGCTAACAGGCGCAGCTTTCTTTTACCGCCGCCGGTTTCCAGTTTGGATAAGGTCCCACGTGACGTACAGGGGCCTCAACGTACCACAGCCCGCCACCTCCGATCAAATCCACCCTGGTCCACGTGCAACGTATCCTCGCTGTCCGACGTGGCGGTCGTACAGGGGCCTAAGGTGGGCGCCGCAACTCCTGTTGCTTTACCAGGTCGACGCCACGTCGGCCAGGAGTCAGGCCCTGGCGCGGCCTACTATGCTGACGTGGCAACGTTGACGGTTGGGTTAGACGAACCTTCGGAACTCCGGTGCGAGCACGCGTGATGCCCGCCACCTCAGCAGACGTGGCCCGATACGCTGACGTGTTACCTCGACGTCCCTTTCATGGGTCCCACCCGCCTGTTTATCCTTTTTCGTTTTAAAAAATAGACGATGCCTTTTTGCGTACGCCCTAGAAAATTCTCTCCTTGTCACCAACCGTGTCTTTTTTTCCTAAAAAACAAAAAAGCAAAAAAGCAAAGAGTCTCAAGTAGATTACATTCTTTCTCAAATCTTAGGGACACTCCACAAAAACAATAAAAGTGAAGTTGGGACGTTACTTTCTTTCTGTTCACATGACTAATTGCCAAACTTGCCTCAAGCATTGAATACAACACTCAATACAGGTCTAATTACTTGCAGAGAGCTGGCGGTTTGTGATTAGCTTACCCATCCAAGTCTCTACCTTTTTCAAAGCATTGAAAGCAATCCAATTCAATACTAGCGCCACATGTCCATTTCCCCTTGGCAAATGAGACAATTGCGTTATAGTGCTTGAAATGGCACCTTCAAAAATTACCACATTTTCAGCACCGTGTGCACTAATCCTTACATGAAGCAATTAAGCTCACCTAAGAGGTTGACAATGTGGATGTAATGTCCAAAATGCGTCACTTATGGGGTTTTTTAAGGCCACCCGCATTGAAGTGCCTAGAGAAGCACACTAATGAGAGAAATGGCACCTTCAAAATGAAGGTGCTATTTCCTCTCTTTTTTGCGCGTAAAAAAGAAATTTATAAACAGACATCGAAATCAAGTCTTGCTCACGAAGGCGCTATTTCTTCCATTAGTGTGCCATTCTAGCCTCACCTAATCATCTCCCTCTTCAATAACAATTGTCTGCGAACTCTCAAAAGCCTACAACCTTAATAAGGATGCTCATGAGCCACACTGTAAATGATAAATAAGGCGTGCGAGAGGCTCTCTACATCTTTACATGGTACTAGGGTGTACATTTAATAGTGTTGAATTACTCTCTTTGTAAATAAGTGCATCAATAAGAAGGCGAGGATTGTAGGTTACACAACAGTCTGGACTCTAAGAGTTTCCAATTCTTTGGAAGCAGTTTGCATCTTTATTTTTTAAATCCGCTAACCTGTATGTTTGTATTAAATTGAAAGGTCACCCAACGTCAGGTTTGAGCAGCAACTTGGAGAAGATTTTTAGATAGCCTTTCAAATCTACCTAATGCCACCTTGTTTCAAAATTCTAACTTAACCTCGCATTGTAGGTATTTGAAAATACCCTAGTGTATATGCTTGGGTTGAGACCTATGACCTATAAGTTCAAGCATTCATTTGCATCGTGGTTGTCAATTCTGGGTAGGGTGTCAGTGCATTCACATGAAATTGGGACCACATTTCTCCCGCAAGACTAGGACTTGCATTGCATGCATAATGATGGTTGATGACCACATTTATATAATGCCCAAAGTGTTCATTAGAGGGTTCAAATAATAGCAATATTCACAGTCAAAGAGTGTGGCATGGGTGCGGCATGCCCATTAAGCAAAGCCAAGAATGAGTCCATATCTTGATGTGGAAGTTTTTTCCTTAGGTGCCAATTCTTAGTATTTAGATCTAATCATAATCAATGTATGAATGTATGACGTGATGTCTCTTTGAGAGATGCTTTTTTTAATCTTGTTCATGAAGCTTTGGCATGTATTGTTGTACTCTAGGGATGATTACACTTGGCTTACTTCCCTCAATAAATTATAATGTATTCCTAAACGTGGAATATTGGGTAAAGTTCTCTTTGATTTTAGAGTGTGCCAAAGGATGGATTATCCATAATGTATTGGACTCCTAACATGGTGTGTTGCATTCAAATCCACTTGTTTGTGAGTAGATACTAGCAGTGGCTTTCTCCTCTCTTAGTCTATGTAATACATTACAAATTTTTTTGAAAGAAATTGATGTGTTTCTTCTTGCTCTGGTTCCTAATACAAGCTAGAGACATTTCTTTTAAAACTCAATAACAAATGATCAGCGGATAGGAGGATTCCAATTCTATCTTTTTCTTAAAAAGCAAGCCTTGCTTCAATTAATTAATTCAGAAATGATAGTTCTAACATGAGTATAACCCAAAATCTGTTCTTTTGAATCAAAGTCGTTAGATTAAAATCTATCCTTTAGAATCACAGTCGTTAGATCAAATGTAATTGATCTTGAAGTCTCTCACAAGTGAGATGAACATAGCCTAGAATAGAATAGGGGCATATCATTCAAAAAGTGGGGAAGGGAAATGACCTATGCAATCAAATTGAACGTTGTAGCATGAGGGACGAGCACAACTACACGCCGATGAATGCAGTTGTGAACATGGAGTCAAAGAAGGAGCTTCAGAATGTTCTTGAGACTTCTATCTAGTCCTTGTTAATTTATATAAATGCTCTATAAGTGGAGCCATAATTGATTTCAAGACTTACATAACAACTTGTACCTTCTCTAAAAGCTATTCCTACTAGAAGAGATGGGAAAGTGGAATTAGGGAACTGAGATTGGTGGAAATCCAACTTGTCGTGTAAGCTAGCATGTTGCCATGCAACCATGGGTCCTCACAAGCATTTGCATGGCTCGAAAC
Source organism: Dipteris shenzhenensis (assembly GCF_047967505.1). NCBI lineage: Eukaryota > Viridiplantae > Streptophyta > Polypodiopsida > Gleicheniales > Dipteridaceae > Dipteris > Dipteris shenzhenensis. Next base: position 4,513,545 of record NC_141624.1, on the reverse strand, counting down.
TGCACACATACGTAAATTGCTCCTAATATTTTAAGCACAAATAAGACTAAGGGTGTTTACAGACTAAGGGTGGCATGTTCCAACAATAAAGACTAAGGATGTTTACAGACTTTTGGCGCACCATGGGCACTGCCCATAAATCATGGACCTGGAAGATTGCCCGCCCACGTCTAGCCCATGGTCCATATGTATTCAATGCACAATGGGTGGGCATGGGCGGCTCTAGTTTGTAAACACCTTGAGATTGACTTGTGAATCTCTAATTATCATCAAAGAGCATTCATGATATGTCAATTTCTAAGCAAACCAATTAACATGTTATCTTTCCATAGTCTGCTTTGAAGAATTCTTTGCTTCATTTTCATGTTAAGGCCCTCCATTCCTTTGGGAGACCTCATGAAGTCATTCAAAATAGATGCAAGAAAAAACTTAGTGGACCAACAAAATAGCATTTCTATCTTGCAAAACTAATAATTGGACCAACAAAATAGGATTTTATCTTGCAAGAGAAAGCTCACGGGACTAATATACAACGTTACTATGTTGCAAAATAAACAGGCATGGAGATTTTGATATTGCTATTTCAGCTAAGTTGTACCTTGGGCTAGGTCTTCAATGTACGAGGGTCATGTGGGTGGTTTTTTGGGTTTTATTAAAGATCTTTGAAATAGTTGAACGTCAAGGCCGGTTTGGGCCTTGGCAATACAGATATGAAATTTTAACGCGTAACTGGGTTCGGTATCTGTCTAAAGAACTTCCGATAAGGATTACTTACACAAGGATGGAACTCGCTTCCATTTTGTTTCCACCTCCACCAGGCCACCTACCATCTATCCAAGTCTGTATGATTGTCATTGCTAGAGGTTCAAATCAATCAATCAATGTCTCAGAGTGTCTACTGCTCCATAAACAAATCTGTTGAACGTCTCGGAGGGCTGATGGGCAATGGAGCAATGGGCAATTCAGCTGAGCACGGTGGACATCGTTGGCTTTTGTACTGAATTTTGGTTAGGTACACACACTGCATCCTGGTACTGATTTGATCCGAGTGGCGATGGAGCATGAGCAATCATATTCCTTCCTCTACCTTCGTTCGTTGTAAAAAGTTGTTCTTCTAAAGTTTCTATCTTCCTTCTTCTGCACAAAAGCTTTTTCTGAGTCAGTATAATTGTACTGCTTCTGCCTGCTCAGTTTACACAGAGGGAAGCTTGATGGGTGGGTGTCATGGGCTCCCTGCGCACGCGTGCTACAGCTGCTCTTCTTTTCTTTGCGTCCACTGTGCACAGATAGTGATTTGTGGGAAATAAATTAACTAGTGAGAACAATGACGGCCGCCTGCAACCCATCCTCTCTATAGCAGAGTGATTGAATGAACGGGCACAATATAATGGCTGAAAAGCAATGGAGAGATAGCAATTGAGAGAGCGATTCCAACAGCAGCAATGCCATGCCATGAAAGTAAGCATTGCCGTCGTCCACCCGTCAACCCAAATCAGTATCACATGGCCCTCCCACTACGTGTCCCACTACTATCTATTTTGCTGACCTCGAAGTTATCCTCTACTTCATCATTGCCCGACCTTGCTTCCATTGCAGCAATATTGCGTGCCTGCTTGGCCTCCAGCCTTGAGAGCTTGCACCTTATTAGTTCACCCTTTCTCGCCGTTTTCCTCTCCCCAAATCCGTAAGCTTCTCCACCCTCCTGCTCCTTCCAGACCTTTGCTCTTGACGAGCTCTGTGCAGGTCTGTGGTCTCCACAATATATTATCCTCGTACTGCTGCTGTCTCACCCTCTGGCTTCCTTCAGCTTTCGTGCCCACATGAGCCCTGTTTCGGTACTTTCTACCTCACCCTCTCTTTGCCCATCGCATGTCAAGCTCCCATAGCTCCTTCCATTTTGGCTTCCTGGCTCTTGTCTGATCATCCACCGATCTTTTCATCCCAGAATCGGAGTTCTTAAGTTGCAAATCTTCACTGGGTTTCCTTTCATCGCCGCCATACTCCAAGTTGCCTTGCATCCTCCTCACCCATCTTTATCCTAAGCATCTTACAATTCAAAATCCATCAGATCAAGGGAAAGTTGCTGTCAAGCTAAGGAGAATTGATGTCACAGTTTCTCTTTCTTCTTTACACAGAGTATCCCTTCCTGATAAGGAAAACAGAAGTTCCTTGCGGAGCTACAGGTTGAGTTCATCGTTCACTGAGGAGTCTCACAACTGACTTGCTCAGAATGGCGTACTCCACACTAATGATTTCGTCTGAGGAACAGAATTTCTCGGACGGATTAGCTCTGCGTTACCGATCTCATGCGCATATGACGCAGCGGGACCGGATTTCAGATCACGGTGTTAATTTTGAGTCCAGAGTGAGAACTTGCGAGTGTGCCGCAAACACTTCGGGGGAATGTTTCTCTTCCATCAGACATACGGACCAGCGAGCCGAGCCAAGCTCGATGTGCTTAATGGCCATGGTTGATGAATACATGGAGCTGGGACAGTCCCAGAGCTATTGCCGAAGGCAGAGCACGTTTCTAAGAGAATTCGATGCAGGTTTAAGCTGCCAGTGCTCCGTCTCCCGCTTCAATTCGATGGCAAAGAACGCCATCCAGGTAAAAACCCGTTGCATTCTGGTTTTAAAGTCATTCGGGTCTGTCCAACGAGCTGATCTTTGCAACGCTAAACTTAAACAGAAGGCCATCCACATTTCGGAATCTTTGCTTATGCTCGCGATGCCGATGCAGGACCTCGATTCCATTCTGCGAAGCGCAGTCACAGACGAAACGCTTGTTGCACACATACAGCGGGCAACGGAAGAGTACACAGGCTACAAGCAGCAAGAAGCAACATCTAGAGAGGTTCTCCTCCGGCTATTCGTTTTGAAATGTCTGAAGCGGATGGGTTATAATGCAGGCATCTGCAAATCGGAACGAGAGACAGTCAGCGGATTCCCCCTAGGTACATATCTTTGTTGTGTGGGTGTCTGTAGGCCACAGCCTGTTGAGATCCAGAGGACGTAAGCTTATCAACAATATTCTTTGCTTTTATGCGCAGATGAACACGAATACATGGACGTGATCATGGACAATAGCATCGGCAGGAGCGAGAGGATGTTCGTTGATTTGAGGTTTCGATCTCAATTCAAGATCGCTCGGCCGTCGTCTGTGTACAGGGAATTGCGTCAAATGCTGCCGAAGATCTTTGTGGGCAACTCGTTCACGTTGCAAAGGATCGTGAGATTGATGTGCCAGGCGGCGAAGGCATCCTTGGAGAGCCAAGACATGCACGTCCCCCCATGGAGGAGATTGTCATTCATGCATGCAAAGTGGTTTTCGCCTTACGCAAGGACCACGGAAGCCGATTTTTCCAAAGTTTGCAGGAAGGTGTCTGGTGGAAAGGAGTCAGATCAGAAGCGAGTGCTGAAAGACTGGAACAGCGCCAACAACGCAAGCAAGAGCAACAGCAAGCAGCAGCTCGCCGCGGTCTCGGACAACCAGCACGACGGATCATCATCGAAAGCACGACCAGCTGTGGTTACGTTGATGAGAGACTGGCAGCCAGCATCCAAGCCCAGTACATCTCCTGCTAGGACGTCGATCCAGAGGAATATGGCAGGCGCGCTGGCTTTAGCTATAGTAGACGCTGGGTTGAATGTGACGACGCCAAGGCGAACAACGTCGATGCCGTCGCCAAGGCGTTCAACGTCGATTCCATTGCAGCGGAAGCATGCAGCTGCAGTTGACTGCGTGTAGATGAATCAACCCAAGCTCAATTGCCTGCAATCGATCAGAAGCTAGTGTTGCAATATAGCAGTTAGTACCCAATTTCATTGTGAGCGGTTGGATTTTGGAAAGTAGCATCCAACTGATCACGAGGAAGAGCATTGTTGCAGCAGCACGGCCATAGCTATACCCCATAGATCACTAAGCTAATTCACATTCACTATGCTTGAACACTGAGAGCAGACGAAACCAACTTGCTTTCTTATCAGATTCTCACCTTAATATTATCTTTGAAATGCCGTCTTGATTTCTTATCATGGTTGCCCAAGCTTCATGGGTACCGTATTGTAGTGATAAGCTTCATGGCCTTTTGCCCACGGTTCAGGAGCACCAGATTGTTATATACGATCACAACATCCACTCGCTACCGATCAGCTGTATAAGCAGATCATCCCACATTTTGGAATACTCCTTGTATTTAGATTCCCTCTCGTCCTTTTCGCCAACTCTTGTACATGAAAGCTTTCAGCTTTGGATAATGTATGACCGGATATGCTTGGTTTTAAGACATGACCTAGTTTGTCTTCAGAAGTCTCCGTGCAATCCGCCCCGTAACCTATACATGTCTGTGCACATGTGTATGTACTGCAAGTTGCTTTCCTAATCAATGCATGGTAAATCCTTTGTAAACCTTCGTACCAATGCACGTGTGTGCACGTACATGCATGTATGCATGTGCTACATGCACGTGTGCACGTGCACGTGTGTGTGTGTGCACTCGTGTGCTTGTGTGTCTGTGCTTGTGTCTGTGTCAAAGAGAGAGAGAGAGAGAGAGAGAGAGGAGAGAGAGAGAGAGAGATGACAGAGATGACCATGCTCAAGGTGATCAAAAGCTTCACCTCCAGCTTGTGGAGGTATCATTTAATTGATGTTGCTTCAATTATAATTCAGTAGGTTTCAATATTGTTTCTTAAGAAATCACGACACCTAATCTCTTCTTTCCATCAATAAGAACTATGTATTACAAGCAATTAAGAAGAAGAATAGGGGAACCTCACCCATGGATTCACAACTCTATATTTCTCTACCATAAAGTAGAAGACTAAGAGGTCAATTGTTGGAGATTACAACAAACCAATTATTAATGCTTTGATTTGGGAAAATATTTATTTGAGGAGGTAAGGAAGGAGATGATAAATGGATGACCTGAAAGGAAACTATGGAAAGCCAAACATCAACATTTGAAATGGAAATCATTGATTGTGCCAATGTAGATCAAACCTAAGGAAATTATGGAAAGCCAAACATCAACATTTGAAATGGAAATCATTAAGTGTGCCAATGTAGATCAAACCTTCAGAACAATGCTTTTGCCACTTTGAATGTGCTAGGTGACTTATTCAAAGCTCTAGGAAGGACAATAATGCAAGCAAGGCTAAGGCAGATGCATGCATGTGTCACACATGAAAACGATGGAACATTCACAATTTTTAAGTGGTGTAGTGTGCATCTCATGAGTTTGGTGACATGCACTAATGAAAATATTCATCTATTAAGTGTCTTTTACCATTGATGTTCATGCAATAGTATCATTTTGCAGATGAACTACAAGATATTGGCTAGTTACTCACATATATTCTAAAAAAATTTGTGAATTAATTGAGAAATCTCTAAGTGTAGATGCCTTAGAATTGTACATGGAATATTAATTGAAAGGGTACCATTGGTATAGTCATCAATGCCCGATTCCTATTTTTACACAAAATTGTGGTAAACCCTAACATTCACCTCAGTGATGATCGAATAGTATTGACCTCAATGATCGAGTAATATTCTGATGTTTAATAGTGACAGTATATATGTCACACATCAATGCAGTGTAAGCTATTAAAAAAATGTGCCATAAGTCTACATAATACAATGTGCATGGATTCTTAATTAAATGGAAATATATGATGACCCGAGCAACGCTACAGTAATTGCTTAGTTTGGCAAATTACTACAATAGATTTCTCTCAAACAATTTGAGGATTTTAGTATCTTGTAGGCTTCTTTGATGAATGGTGTTTGGGCTCTCAAGAAACCCTTCGTATCATCCAGTCAATAAGCAATGTCTAATACATGCTCAGTGAGGAGAGAATGATACATAGCCAGGAGGGAAGAGCACCTGTATTGAGGCAAAAGAGGTTGGAAAAGTTTGGACGACCAAGAGGCTGCTATGAATTCTGAGCTATTAAGGGATGAACCATGGGACCAAGAGGGGGTAGTAGAGAGCCACTCACAATGGAGAGCTTGAGATAGATGAAGACCTAGCCACATGTGGAGAGAGATGACTTCTAATTACCACACCAACACGAAAAGTGAACCTATTTTAAAGTTTCATTTAGGATGACCTGAGGCCTTCAATACATATACTTTCAAGTTTTGGCAACAAGATTTCAAGCAGTCGTCCATAGATTGCCAGATTCTAAGGAGGCCAATGAATAGAATGCCCACAGTTTGAGCCATGAGCCTAGATCCCCAAGTCAAAGATATGAATTTTGTCTCAGAGATGGGACATGCCTCTGAAAGTCAAGATCAGCAAAGAAGATATGCACATGTATTAAAGCAGAGCAGGAAAGTCTTGGCTGAGTGTCCAACCATGAATCAAGTCGTGGACACAACCAAGTTAGCAAAATATTGCATCATAGAATGGCAGCATGGCAAAGGATACCTAGTCTTGTTCCATTGTCCAAAATAGGGCACCTAATCCTACTCCCTTGCCAAAGGCTAGGACTCCAAATCTCGCACTGGTATTAGGATGTGGTCATCAAAGACCAAGTCCGATAGTTTCAAAGCACAACAATACAAAGCACCCATAGACGGGCACACAGACACGTTTCCTTAACTTTAAAAAAAACTTATAGATGCGTCTATTTGCGCGTCTATAGACCTGTGTCTATAGGTGCGTCTATATAACAGACAGATGCGCTTATAGACATGCTTTTAGACGCTCTATAGAAATTTTTAAAAATAGAAAGACGCATACATAGACGCGCTTATAAACGCTCTACAGAATCTTTTTTTTTAATAAAAGCAGAAATTTGTGTGGTTGAATAGAATGATGTGTATGTTGTGTATGCTATGTGGTTACAAGAATCCCATTTCCACATTGTGCAATTCAATTCTTACAACCAACTGCATTTTAATTAGCACGATTCCAAGCACGTCTATAGCTGATGATTACAATTCCGAATAAAACATTACAACTCCAAAATGTTTAGTTCACAAGGCACTCATTTATAGAACGTTGCACAAGGAAATTGAAAGCCAAAAAAATAAAAGAAGTGCATATTAATTCATAGCCCAAAAAGTGCTTGTATGTACATATAGCATGAAGCCAAGCCACGTCCTATGGCTTCAAGAAACAAAAAATAAGAGGAGTGTATATACAAGAGAGGCATGAAGCCAAGCCAATGGCTTCAAGTACAAAAAAGAGTAGCTAGCACTACTTCTACAACTAATCTAAGTTCTCCACGTCCTCACTCCTTTCTTTGCTCCCTTCTTCGCTCCCTTCTTCCTCATCTTCTTCCTCCTGATCAGCCCTAGAGCCCTGTAAATGAGGGACAACATGTATCAATGTATGAAAAATCAAATCTTTATCTACGATATTGACATTATTTAATTACTTTTAAATTCCTGGGGGGATGCTTCAATAGCCTGGATATACTACTCCTCAGTAATCAACCCATCATCATAGAAGTGCCTCCATGTATCTCCTCTGTGATGGTGGCGATGGTAGGCTGTCTCGATAGAAGTAGGGTACCTACCCACGATATCAAGCTGCAAGATGACACAATTTACAGAGGGGTTAGTAAAAAGAAACAACCTCCTAATAAACCACATAAACACAATATAATTTGAGATTGATACTTACAAATTGGGCCTCCCATGATTCAACACCCCCTGCTCCAAAATGCACGTTTTCATATTGCTCCACTTGGATCCTTCGTGCCTCCACATGCTGCAGACGGGTCCACCACCTTCGCTGCCTTCATTGCTTTCTTCCACTCATGCTTGTGAACAATGTGGGGCTGGCCCCTTAGAGATTGACCTCCCTCTCTCCTGGCAATCTCGACTAGTGCCTACCTATTAAACAAAGATCTTTTATTGGCAAGTATCATAATGAACATTGGGGGGATTGGGATACCTAGAGCAAATAGCAACGAGGGTCTCATCAGCCAAATTTTTTGGCTGGTCTTTGTAGTAAATAAAGCAATCTCTGCAGTTGTTAGCAATTACAGAGCGCATGAAGGCCATGATGTCCTTCACCCATGCATCCATCAGGATGCCTCTTATCTGAGTGATGTCATAGAAGATTGTATTATCACCCTCTGGCACGTCTGCATCATCTAAATCATCCCCGCCCCCACCATTACCCCCCCCAAGGCATTGTGCCATGCATCCCCCACCGCTCTCCCTGCTACTACGCCTGCTGCCCTGTCGTGTTAAGCTAGTACGCTGGCCACTCGTAGAGCTGGAGAAGCGAGTCTCCACTGCAAGGGAGTACGCTGGCCACTCGTAGCTAGAGAAGCGACTCTACATGGGAGTATGTTGGTGGCTCTGCAAGGCAGAATGGCCTCTTGACCACACGGGGGGAGAAGGGGCTTTGCTCTCTAAACGTCGCAATATAGCAACAGTGGTTAGTCACTATATATCGACAATTATATCCTAAAAGCATCGCTATATAGTGATGAAACAGGGCAAAGCATCGCTATATAGCGACGGTTTAGGGCACTTATTGTTAGAAGAGAGGAAAGGAGCTCATGGATGGCTATTTTTTGGATCTTAATAGATTTCCTTGTAGCTCATGTTGTGATTTTGGAGGTGTACAGATGGAAGGGAAGCTCGTTAGATGATGCGCCAATGCCCGAGAGTGTAGGGTGGCTTATAGAGAGGATTTATTGTCATTGCACTCATTGCAAGCGAGAAGTACGACATCGTCATATTGTCATGCACCACTTGCGAATATATGGGGTAATCTCCAGCTGGTGTGGGATTGGGGTTGTTTGGAGTCTGTACTACAAACTCCTGGGGGGTGTTTAGAGTACCCATCCTATATGTGAATTTCTCCCCAGGAGTGGGAGGGTGCCCCAAAATGTTATATAACTCCCAAAAGATGGCATCCCGAAGATCAGGTGAGGCTGAAGAGCTTCCTGTCCACATGATGAACTGAAGAAAAGAAAAGAAGAACATTACCATCGAGCATGCCCTCTTTCCATCATGCATGCCCTCTTTCCATCATGCAAAAGAAAAAATAGAGTGACATCCTGACATTGAGCAAGCATTTATAGACTCCTGCATTCTTTGAATTAGAGTGACAGAAGTATGTATCTACTTGCTCAATGTCAGGCTGTTGAAGCTTCACGTGGGAAAAAAGAGAGAAGGAAAGAGAGGAGCAAAGAGAGGATAAAAGAGAGAAAAAGAGAAAAAGTGAGGATAAAAGAGAGAGAGTGAGGATAAAAGAGAGAAAAAGAGAGAAGGAAAGAGAGGAGAAAAGAGATGAAAATAGAGGAAAAGAGAGGAGAAAAAAGAGAGAAAAAGAGAAGAGATAAGAGAGAAAAAGAGAGGAGAAAAGAGAGGAAAAGAGACGAAAAGAGAGGATAAAAGAGAGAAGGAAAAAGAGAGAAAAAGTGAGGATAAAAGAGAGAAAAACAGAAAAGGAAAGAAAGGAGAAAAGAGAGGAGTTTTGCCAAGCCCTTGGTTCTTTTGCATGTTTCCACTAATCTCGCAATTTAGGTTGAACTCAGTGTATGGGGATTTGATTGCTTTGTGTCGACATGGATGAGGATGTAGTTTTTGCTTTGGTTGCGCTTTTGAGATACAATGTACCCATGTTGAATTTTCCAAAATTTGTGTCAATTGTAAGCTTTTTGCATTGTACAAGTCATACCATATGGGGAAACAATTATCTATGCATGGCTCTTCATTGTTGAGGAATGGCATGAACAAACAAGCAAAGATCTCTATAATCATTTTTGGGGCCGTTCGTTTTGATATAGTTGTTGAGCCATACAATTTTTTTGCATTTTTGTTTCTTTGTGCTAGTTGCACCTAGAGTGTAAAGTTTAGCATACTCAGCCAAACACATGTCTACTAAAGTGGATGCACTAGTTGTGTATCTTCTGATCACATCAAGAAAGAAAACATTTGTACTTTGTCCATCTTCTCCAATTGAGAGCATTTTTTGAGTAGCATTGGGCACTCCTCAGGAGGGCTCGTGTTTATGTAGCAAAATTCTCTTGTGGTGTTGCCAATGGTAGTGATAACTCTAGGTAGACTGCTTGTTGTTGCAAGCTAATGTGCTGTGTGTTCAAGATTGCATTACCAATCCTTCGTATGCACTCATTCGCAAGAGAACTTTTTTGCAGACATTGTGATAGTGCATGTGTAACAACGTTGTGTTGAAATTGTTTGTGTATATGTCTTTTAGATGTCTGCATTGAAATATAGTCGATTGTGTGATGATATAGCATAGTGCACGAATGTAATTTTGCTCTGTCAACAAGAGTGCTTCCCAGAATCTGTCAAAGTTGAGTGCTTCAATAATTTTTCATTAATAAAAGTAGAGATTTTCTCATAGTCAGGTTTGCATATGCTAGGGCACATGTTATCATCGAAGGGAGCCAATATTTTTGTTGATCGCATGGGCGGCCATGAAAAATGAAAGTAGCATATTGTTTTCTCTTTCTTGCAAGTCTTCCTATGCTTTTGTCACTGAATATCTTTGTTTTCTAGAGCAAGCTGCAAAATGTCACTTGAGATGTGCTTGTCTACAAATGCCACAGCGTTAGAGACACACGACTTACCAAAGATAGGGGCACTGTCAATCATACAAGGCCATGTTCATGCTGGATGCCTCTTTTTGGAACTCAGTCTCATGAAAAAGAAGTCAACGACCTTTCCTAATATTGTGCTTTCTTGTTTCAAGAGATTTTTCATTTCTTGGAATCTATGTACGTAAAATGTTGTTGTTGTGATAGGGTCAGAGCGCACAAGTTCATGTAAATTGAGTGTTGCTATGGTACAGGACAGTGGTGAGTGTGATGGGTACATTGAATGCAAGCAAGAGATCAGGGGGTCCCAATGCTTTTTTGCAGACAAAAAAGTGAGGAAGAATGTCGGAGGCCCTAGTTGTTGGAGCATTGCAAAATGGTTTTTCTTCAGTTTGTTCTTGTAGTCAGATGATGTTCAAAGGAATTCAAAGTCATGGAAACCAATGTGTGACTGAAGAAGACTTTTTACATTTGTGTCTTTTGATGCATGTTTTGTGTGTATTCTGCGGCCTTGCAATTGACCTTTGTGCATGCACACCCATGATGATGGTAGTACTTGTGCCACGAGCACTTTCATTGTTTTGAAGAATAAGTTTTCTATTGATAGTGCCAACCGTCTATCTTTGTTGTTTGGTAAGCTCAAATCAAGCAATTTGCTAGTACGATGTGCACGAGGGCAACACTAACATGGTCGGCCATAGAACAAATTTGGAAATGCGAGTTCTTCACAATGTTTGTCTTTGAAAATGCTCAATGGGCTAAAACCCTCAGATGGAGCAACATTTATTATCTTGTCTTGGTAGTTGACCACTTGCTGTGCCATGCATCAACGTGTTTGTTGGAATTTCATCTTCTGGCGTGTCATCAAAACTTTTGCTTGTTTATTGCATGCTATGCTCATCTATTGTACCTTTCATATGTTCAAGCCAAAGAGGGTTCAAGATGACATTGTTCTCTTCGTGCAATGGGGTTTCTGAGAGCTCATCAAGTGCTCTAAGGGTTAGTGTGGGTTGGACCAGCCCACACATGTAGTTGTGGGCAAATTCCAATTTGCACTTTAGAGCAATGACAATTGTGGAACTATCGCTAAGAAAACATGGCAGAACATGCTGAGCCTGTCCACATTAGTGAAAACATTGACAATCACTCCATGTAGGCCGTATTGCCCCTCGTACAACATGAGTTCACATATTTTCGCAAAAAGTATGTGTATTGCTATCAAACGGATTTCCAAAGTATCAAGCATGCTTGTGTACCTATGCTCTATATGAAATGGCATATTCTTGGAAGCATATGTGGGTACTTTACCTTTGCGCATTTGTCCATGGAAGCTTTTGTGCACACAGCCATGTGGCAAAGTGGTTGCCTGAAGAAGTTCATGTTGAACCATGAATAAAATTGTGGTTGAACCATGAAGAATTCAATGTTGAACCATGAATAAAATTGTTGTTGAGGTTGCTTGATGCATTTTCCTTTTGAATTTCAATGACCCGCAACAAACACAAGGAAGTGAAGGCGTGTCATTTATGCCTTTCAAGTACAATTTTGTTGGTTTACCTTGGATGACAGTTCTGAATGGTGGTTTGTTTTCACTAGGTTGTTGCAGTTCTTGCGAGGTAGCAAGTTCAACAATGCAATGATCATTGTTTTCTTGATTGGCTTTTGCTAAAGCTTTTCTTTTCTTTTAAATTTTTGCTATAATCGCTTGCATCAAAGTGCATGCAGCCTGGTGACATTGCCATGTAGCTTTTCGCAATGTCTTTTATAGTTGCAAGATGCATTCGTTCTAGCAAGGCCAAAAGCATAGCCTCATTTCAACAGTCCATTGGGTGTAAGCTTGCTTTTGTTTGCACGTGCAAAGAGGCGCTACCTCAGGGGGGCTTGCTAGTTCATTCACAAAGACAATGTGCATGTTCAATGACTCATCACCAACTTGTGCTATGTAGCACGTGCCCACATTGTCCTGACAAAGAAACTTGAAATAGCATTGCATTTCAACACTTGCATGGACTAAAGAGTCTTCAACCAGTGAGCGCAAGCTCCACTATTTGGTAAGAATGAGTCTTACATGGTTAAGGTTTGGCATGTCTGGGTACATTAGAAAAGATTGTGCAAGCAACTCTTTCCAAGGTGATTTTATGTTAGGTAAGTCGAGGAAAATAGGGTTTTAGAGCACCTCTAACAACTATTCATACGTATATGTTGGGAAGTTTTCTCAAAGGCAAACTAAAATGTCAGTGTTTGCAGGATGCGCTTCCTTGAATGCATTGTGCACCATATTATCAAAACCTTGCATGTCAATAAAATAGTCTCCTTTAGACTGGTTATCTTTAACTTTCAAATTTCAACCTCTAGGCTACTTGAAACATTAAAGTACTAACATGGAAGCAGGTCGACACAAAATCAGGCATTATAAGCACCATAGATCATGGATGATGGCCGGCCGAGAGCTAGACATTTTGAATAAGCATTACTAATTGAAAGTTTTACGGATCGTACATCATCTTCAACACCTACATGCAGAACACTAAAGCAACTTGGAGGGCTGAATTCACACAATTGGAAAAGCTATTGAAGGGGCTTTTTATGCAAAAGTAAAGCTTGTATACCAAAGAAGATCCAGCATAGAGCAATGGTACGTACAATTATCTACTATAACATCTGGGAGAAGTGCTGCATCTCCGACTGTGGTTTTTGTGAATTTTCATCATTCTAGCAAGCATTTGGTCTCAGATTTGAACACAAGGTAGCTAGAAGGAATTGACAAATGGTTGAGGCTACGAGCAGAATTATGCAATAAGTCACCGAATGAAGAAGCTATTAGCATAGGCAAAAGGGACGAGGACTTTCTAATTCCATTGGGCCAAAGCGTTGCCCTAAGGTGAAGATTCTTTAGCTTAGACGGTTGTCAAATGGCACATCAGAGAAGGAGAATTGAGCTTTGCAAGCTTTGGAGAGAAAGGGGGGGAAATGAGGAAGAAGGTGGAGGGTGGAGAAGAAAGTGGTGAGGTGGCATTTTGGAACTAGAATGGGCTAGAGGCTTGAGGTGGCTCTAATACCACATGTTGGGGACTAGGAGAGAAAATATGCATCACTGCAAGAGGGTGTGAGAACACAAACGAGCCAAAGAGTGTGTGTTCTATTGATTGAGAGGGAAACCTCTCTTTTATAGAATGAGAGAGAGGGTGGCCTAGATCATAAGCACCTCTCCTACATCAAAGGTGATAACTCCTACATCATAGGCACCTCCTCAAGTGGGGGCCTTGCATTACATCATCACTTGTATCATGGTCCATAGCACGAAGTGTTGAAATACACACTTAATCATATGACTGCTACTAGAGCAAGCCCTTTATTACACATATCCCAACAACCATGTGGCTTTAATTAATAGACATTAAGTGAATCCTAAGGAGGGTTATCAATGAAAGCAATTGGTTGATGGTAAAGTATTCCTTTGTGGGTACTATGGGTTTAGCACATGTGAGGAAAAGGATGGGAATTGGAAAAAGTGGTCCCATCCATACACAAATTGGACACATGGTATCATTTCATGTGTTTAATTAAGAGGTGAGGACAAGAGAACATGAACACCATTCCATGATTTCCAATCTCTTACAAAAGAGATCCCATTCTAGTTCCTAGGGTCTTGAGAGGCCATGGTCTAGAATGGAAGAAATAGTGTGTATTCCCATCCTAGACCAACTATCCTAGACCAGTTGGGGTCTAGGATGGGATTAATGATAACAAATAGATTCAATCCTATACCCATGGTAGTCCAATCCATGTGCTAAGGCCCTATTTAACTACTTTCCACTAGATGATTTTTAAAAATATTCCCTCTATTTCATGAAGAGGGGAATTTCTCAAATTGACACATGTAATCTATTGTCTTGACATCCCTGTGTTTTATCTCTCTTGAGATGGTACTGAAAACTTGATTGATATTTGCATGTGTATGTCCCACATACAAAAATACAAGTTCAATCTCAGTGAAGATTCAATGAGAAATTAGCCTCAAGAAAAATGAGAACATGAAGATATGCTTGTTCTCCCGGTAGCAATTATCTACTTGTATCTTCAAAATCGATGGTAGTTGACATTTCTCTGCATGCACACTATGAATTGCTTGCATAACGGAAGTCACAACTTGATTGCTATCATGTGGATGCAAGGAATCAATCCACACATTTGCAAAAAACTTAAAGCCATGCACTAATACTCTACAAAAATGCATCTTTAAAAAGTGTTTCCTTGTAACTTAGGTGGAGTGGTAGCAAATTGAGGTGATGTGGTTGTATTTTGAGCCATACCATCCACAACAATGCACATGTACTTGTCTGGATGCAAAATAGATTGCTCCTTCCAAAGTGCATATTTTGTCTTGCATGCCAAATAAGTCCATGATATTGTTGCTTCTTTTATAAATGAGGTTGAGGCGAATTTCTTGTATAAAGTCTTCCAAAATTGCTATTGTCGTTATAATTATTCTTCTTGTTTTGGGCGTTCCCGTGTTATCATCTCGTAAAGTACTAAATGTATCTCCTTCTTTAGCTTTACAACTAAATCCCAATATGTTCCATGTGATAATCCAGTAGTAATGCAATATGCATTGTGGCAATCCCTCAAAAATCCTCTTCTTATTCACAAGAGGGCTCATCTTTTGTCCTAAACCCAACCTTTTCTTGTCATTTTTTAGAAAGCAAGAGAATGTGAGAAAATATTCATTTCTTTTGCTTCCTCTTCTTTGCCACACATTTTCTCTACATTCCTTGATGTTGTGCAAGTGAAGAAAGTGCATACATCTGCATTTACAACACTTCAGTTCCAATGGATTGAGCATATTCTCTTCACTCATCCTTCATATTCTCTTTAATTGATTTTATGAATTGGCATGAACTCACGTTCTCTTCATGCATTTGTATGTCCATTTCCCCCTCTCAAAATTATCTATCAGATTGCATTAATGGCATACTGAATCCTTCCTCAATTCACAATCAAAGTTGAATAGTGAATAGTCACTCGACAGAGGCATCCTTGCATTAATTGTGCTCTAAAATCATTGAGAATCTTGAAATTCATCCACTCGAGAGAACATCAGTCATCAATGCTCCTTCCATGATTGTTACAACTCCACAAGTTTTGCACCAAGTTTGTCAATTTTATTAGGGAGAGTTGCATCAAATGTTATTAAAGAGTGTTGGGAAGCTTCAAACTCTTCTACTCCAGAGACATCATCACTCATTGATACAACTGGACAAGTTCATGAAGTTTGTCAATAGATGCGAACTCATCCAAACCTAATAAAACATCACTGTTATAACATTTTTCTTTCTCAATGTGCATGAATTCATCCACTCCAAATAAGGAATCAATTTTGAGCATAAAATTATCCACTTCAAATAAGGTATCGCTTTTGAAATCATCCAAATCCTCAAAGTAAAGCTCTGCCATTTGGTAATATATGTTATTTTTATCATTGAAAACCAAATGTCTCCTCTTAATATATAAAATTGTAGAATCCATCTCATAACCTTACCTACCTCCTAGTAGGGATCATCCATACGAGAGAGAGAGAGAGAGAGAGAGAGGAAGGGGAAAAAAAAACAAACAAAGGAAAGGTCAAAAGATTACAAGAGAAGAAAGAGACAGAGAGAGGACTGAAGAAAAAGGTTACGAAAGGGAAGGGAGGGATGGAGACGAGAGGAACACCGTTATGATTGAAAGGGACCGAGAAATAATATTTAGATAAATGGGAAATAATGTGTAGAAGAATTAGAAAGAATAAAAAGAATGTCATGTATTGTGTGGTATTTGGAATGTGCTCCATGTATCGTGTGGTATTTGGAATGTCCTACACTGAATCTCATGCCAGCTATTACATTTTGAATTTCATTAGCCTACACCAAATTACATGCTAGCTTTTAAATTTTAAATTTCAAAAGCATAAAATTTCCCACACTTTAATTAGATTATAGAGTGATATTGATAATATACTTTCTCATAGCACTTTTTTTATTTTGATTTCCATCCTCCTTTACCTTTTTCAAAAGAAGTTTAAACTCTTTGTTTACAAATTTTCAGCCTCACTTCCTAGTAGCATGGCTTGGAGGTAGCCCTTGGCCCCTGTGCTCATAAGGCTGGGAGTTAGATGGGACCATTCCAAGAGCTACATCCTTATCTCTATAAAATCATTAATTTTATATTGTTTTGGTTTAATATTTTAATGTTTAAATAAATTCTTATTTTGAGAAAGTTTTTTCATTAATAAAATAAGTAAAGATTGTCTTTGGGATTTTTTAATTTTTATTGAAAATAATTTGTATAGAAAAAAATCTAAGCATAGATTTAAATTCAAAAAAAAATTATGTGGTGTCAAATTTAAATTAAAAAAGGTGATGGCTTTAACAAAGGCTAAAGCTCCGAGGACAAAGATTTAATCGGGGATTCCTGCTTTGATATTTAATTAGCTTACAAGGATGATGTCGAAGAGCATGTAGAGGGACAGGAGGATTTGCACATATGCAAGAACTGTATGCGGTGATGATTTCTTGAGGAAGTGATCCGTAAAGCAAGCTTGCTGCTACGAGCACCATTTGGCCAATCACCTTCTTATATCCTAGAAAGGTTGGATTGATGTTCTTCGACATTTGGAAGAAGAGCAACCAATGTTAAAATCATCGCATACAATGCAACAAACCATGCCAACAGATTTAGAATTTTAGGCATCCCTATCAAATTCATCACTGCTTCTTCGCTTGTTGCCTCTGGATCTCAATTGCTCACTCCTGCCTTAGCCTTTCTCTTCGTCTGCCTTAGGATCTTAAACCCAAAATATTCCTCTCTCAGTAGAGTCCAAGTCACTAGTTGGGTGGCAAACAACAAGAGTCATGAAAATGGTGAACATCATGGACTGTAGTCTTGACAGAACCAAACCACCGAATAGGTTGCCCACAACATTGCCAATTCTTAATGCCAAACGAGAGATTGGAGCTCATGCTTCAAGTGGCCTCTCTCTTTTTGGACCAATGCTGCAACCAACACCACAGAACTCATGACCTCTACAATAGCAGCCCCTATGTTGCTTAGCATAAGAATTCTTATCATCGATCCAATGGAGGATTTGACTCCCAAATGAAGAGCAACTCCTCCTTCAAAGGCTCACATAGTCCTCCTCTCTCTACTCGTACAAGAAGATACAATTGACGTGAACTACTATTGCATAATGCCTTCCACATCAACTGTGAATATTGGGACCAACTCTAGGTTAGCTTTGAGGAATGCTTCCTCCTCATCATCCTCCAGACCATCCGCCATATTCACAGTCTCTGCCAACACTAGTCGTACCACATCTGCCAAGGATGCTACCACTCCCATTGTGACCCGCACCTTCTTCTTGCCTCTTCCCATGGAGATGACATTATGCTCCTAGTTCTGCTTGACCTTCGCTTGCTGTCACAGCCAGGGCCTGCCCAAGAGTACACTATACTCCAATGTCAGGGCTTCCATATTTAATGGTCTAACCCGGTGCTAATCCACCATGCAAAGTAGGAATGGTGCCTGTTCCCATGACATCCATCCCATTTCCTGGGATGTCTTAATGGGGTGACGATGTTGATGCCCAAACCTTCGTCCATCAAAACTTCTTTGAACGTCCGACCTTGTGCTTTTGCTTTAATCATCAAAATTCTCATATCTGTGAGAGGCACTACTAGTACCGTGGAGAAGAATTAGCTTGGCACAAATCCACCTCTTTCGGCTCTGACTCCTTGTGGAGGGAGTGCAATAATTGACAGTGGAATCTAGGTACCAAGTTGAGAAATCTACCTAGCGAACTCTAGATCGGTGCTTCCAGAATGAATTATATTCCTGGCTCCCTTTGTGGAGAAGTTGCCCACTTCTTGGCTTGATTAGCTACCAACAGTGGAGCTGCTTCGACAACCTTCAAACCGTTTCCCGATAAATGAAGTTTGAAGTTCCCTTGTGTAATCTTTGGCTTCGGTTGAACAAGCGGCTCCGCAAACTGCACCTTGCGTGATCCTTCAGGCGCCTTTTTGGGCTCATCTTACTTCATCAAGGGTGGCTCCTCCGCCACCAAATCTCGAACCTGTCATCGCCCTCGCTCCTATACTGGCCAATCTAGCATCTTGCTACCTTTCTTTGTGGTCGGCCCCTGGAGCTTTGTACCCACACGTGTGATTATACTAATTTCTACAAACACACTATGGTTCTCTCCATTGCAGCCATCCTCCTTTGGATGATCTTTCATTATACACAAGCCGCCATATCTTCACGATCATCCATGTGAGCTTGGTGGGTATCCTCATGTTGATCATCTTCAATGCGGATGACTTCATCGCGTTTCTCTATGGATCCAAAGCTATGGAAATATGAATCATGAAGGGGATTTGGAAATCATAACTATGCTCAAAAGACTCTCAAAATAGAGATCAAGAAGATACAAGGAAGAAGGAAGAATGTAACTGATCTATTTAACCACTGCATGCATGAATATATATATAGAGGATAATGCCCCTTCATTGCCCACACCATGCACCCCTTGGTATCCCCACACACATGGGTCTCTTGGCACTCCCCATGTAATGCTAAACCCATGTGTTTATGCCTTAACAAATATTATGCCTCAAGATTTTGACTATGTTGTGACTACTTTGAAGAATCTTCCTCAACCAACACTAGAGAGCATCATTAGTGCTCTACAAGAAGAAGAGAGAAAGAATAAGTTAAGGGAGCTAGAAGATCAAACTCAAGCACTTAGAGTGAAGTTCTCATCAAAAGGCAAATACAAAGCATGCAAGCATTGTGGAAAGACCAATCATCTTAAAAATGATTGCTATAGGATCAGTGCATGCACTTATTGTGGCAAAACAATATCTTTGAACTTTTGTCATCACTTGGTCATGTACTCAATTTTGAGGTTCTTTGCTTGGAGTAGTACTCCAAAAAAAAATGTTATGGTTATGTGTTATAGTCCTTATAGTCTTTGTAAATCACCTCTGGTCACCATATGATGTAGCCCATGTGATATGTCTTTGCCTCCATGCTACCTCTTGCACACATGAAAGACTAGGTCCACACAAAGGCTTAAGATTAATCCTTGGACATAACCATTTGGGGGGTTTATCCCATTTTGTAAACCTTGACCCTTGGGCACCTTTGCTAGCATGAGATCCTAGCCATAGATTTATCCTTGGCAACCATGAGATGGCATGTGAAACTATGTGACTAGATGTATCCTTGGCATAGCATGAGGCAAACCCTTGAGGGGGGGTATGTTGGGATGTGTGTGATCAAGGGCTTGCTCTAGTAGCAGTCATATTGTTTGTGTGTGTAGAAAATCACACTTAGTTCTATGGACCATGACACGTGGTTATGATGTCATGCAAGGCCCCCACTTAAGGAGGTGCCTATGATGTAGGAGTCCCTATGATATAGGATTTATCTCCTTTGATGTAGGAGAGGTGCCTATGATCTAGGCCACCCTCTCTCTCATTCTATAAAAGAGAGGCTTCCCTCTCAATCAATAGAACAAACACTCTTTGGCTCATTTGTGTTATTAATCCCTCTTGCCATGATGCATCTTTTCTCTCCCACTCCCCAACAATGGTATCTTTTGCTTTATTTTTACACCCACAAGGCATCTCGTGGAGAAAACTTTGCACCCACCTTATGTATTTGGCACCACCTCAAGTTTGAACCCCCACTACTATTCATGGGAGCAAAGAAGATACCAGGGCCGTGTTGAATCCAAGCATGCAGAACTTGACTTGAGACCCCTGCCAAGTTTGTCAATTGTTGCTCCAAGGGAACTTCTTGGACCATCTTGCATGTGTGCAACAAACTTCATGTGATTGCCCATAAGTTTTTCCATGGGTATAGTCAATCTATTTCTTTACCAACCAAGGCATGTGAACAACGAAATACTTACTTTTAGTTTTTTACTTAACTTTTCTCATAACCAACTTGAACACTCATAGGATTGAGAAACATGTGCAGACATAATCTAAGGGAAGAACTAGTCTTTTGTAAACTCCACAATGCAATACATAACATCCATATATGAGCCTCCCAAAAGTCAACTTGAAATTTGTTGGTTTCCTTAGGGACATTCATGAAGCATTCTTTTACATTTGTATTTTTATTCCTCACAATTAATTACTTCTTGAAAGAGAAACACTAGTTAAGCAATATTTATTCAACCTTGCTTTAGATTCCTTGCTTAAATTTATGTAGCCATATTTAACCTTTGGATGAGAAAATATTGTACATATTGACCAAAATCCTATTTAATCCTAACCCTGTCAAGTGTTTACATGAGAAAGGATGAACATATTCATATCTTTCGAGAAGAAGGCTATACATGTGGGTAAGGGAAAAGAAAATGTAATCAATTAGAGTGGGCTAGATGAAGACATATCCATTATATAAGCTCTTCATATTTAAAAGAGTTATGGGATGAATTAATATACAAAGGCCTAATCAACCTTTAAGAATCAAAGGAAGTCAATGCAAAAAGCAGACCATCAACTCCAAAAAGAGCTAGTGAATACCCAAGCCCATACGTAAGAAGAAGAGCTTAAAGGAAGAGCTTAGAGGAAGCCCAAACTCTGGTTCAAGAATTCTCAAATGTGTATACCTATATGAAACCTTGGAAGGTTCCAAGTAGTTGTTGTCAACCAAAGAATTTGGATGTCACATATCCATTTCCTCAAGATGTTGAATCTTGATGGAGTTACAAATCCTACCTATGGGTGAAATTGCTATTTTCCAAGTGGCTGTAGATATCAAACAAAAGTTGAAAGCTAAGCAGACTGCTAAGAAAAAATCTCTCTCTCTTTTTGGCCTACCATAGGTACGTCTAAGTGAGGGCGATTCAACAAGAAGTGAAAATCTGCTTTTTTTATTTTCAAAAAATCTTGATTTTCTATTGATCCAATTGCTATTTTTTCCTCAAAAAATCCTCCACATTTTTAGCCTCTCTCTGCCCCACTTGCATTTTTGGCTTGTCATAGGTAGGTCTAAGTGAAGGCGATTCAACAAGAAGCAAAAATCTGCTTTTGTATTTTCAAAAAATCCACTTGCTTTTTTCCCTCCAGAAATCCTCCACATTTTTAGCCTCTCTCTCTCTCTCTCTCTCTCTCTCTCTCTCTCTCTCTCTCTCTCTCTCTCTCCCCAATTTCAATTCATCATCTCCATCCTCTTTCGCTATTTGGATCTTAGGCAGGCCTTATGAATGATTTATTATCATTCACCTTGTTTTTTTGGGAGTGCTTCAAACTAGCCTCTCCCTACAAACTGCACCCGTTCCCCCCCACCACATCCCATCTAGCACCCTTGTTTGTGGCTCACCATTGTAAGCAAAAGGACATGCGCCTATTTGGTGCCATAGCTCATGGCCGGCTGTGCCCTAGTACCCGCCGACACCTTTTTTGCTTGATGTAGCTCATGGGCTATAGACACTCAATGACCATTGCTCCACAATAGTCAGCTCAGCGCACTGCTCTAGCTAGCCATTCGTGTGCAACAGTTGCAATAGTGCCATGCTCACCACCCTTTGATCACCCCGCAATTGTACTAATCGCATCTCTTCTTTGTGTATCTTGTCCAATCCTTCTGCTTCAGGACTGGCAAGAAGCATCCAACTAGCTAATACTTTCTTTTACCTTTCTAGTCCCTTCAAGCTCAGCTCAGTTTTTGAAGGAAGAGACCAAGAGGATCATCAACTCCTTGAATACTCCTCTTCCATCCTCGATTGTGAGCTCGCTTGTACAAACACCTTGGTTGGGCTCCCGTTCCCCTCAATTGAATCACCTTCAAGTTTCTCCTCTCCAAAGGATCAATTAGAGGCCCTTTTTGGGCACTGATGTGATTGTGGCACTCTTGGAGGGCTTTTATTCATGAACTTTATCTCTCCGTCTTCCTTTTCTCAAGGGCGCTTCCTGCCACCCTCCTTTCACCCTCTTCTTCCTAGTTGCCATCTTTGGTGTAGGAGGTGTAGTTTATTGCTCATCCTAGTGATATGATTCTTTGGTGGCGACTTTTGGTCTAGCCAGAGGGGCTCCATGATAGCACCCTTGGTCCCCATAGCTATCAAAGTGCTTCTTTCACTATCGGATAAGCAACAAGTATAGCAGTGCATGGAATCTTCTTCAGGACAGGGCAGTGATAGAGGCAGGATCGCTGGCCTCACTCCTTTGAGGAGTCAGATCAAGGATTGGATTCTAGCACTAGATGATGACCACATTTAGGAGGTCACTATCTATGGACGCAGAGTTTTCCTCCTACATCTTGGCTCCTCGAATACTGATCTGGCTCTCACGGAGAGAAGCCCTATTCTCCTGGGCCCTCACTTGGTGTATCTCATCCCTTGGTACCACGACTCACCATGTCCCTCATTTCCTTGTGATGCTCCACTTCTTGGGGCTTCTAAAGGAATATAGGTCCATCCTCCCTTTCATAGGGCAAGCCTTTGGCACAGTTTTAGAGTACCCCTCAGAGGTGATGGATGACATCCCTTAACTGAGGTTGTAGTAGAGAGCCCGGACACACTTTCAGAAGTGATTCCTTTGGAGACCTTAGAGGAAGATATGCTTCGCCAGCATATGGAGGTCTGTGGTCTACCAAGGCAATTTTTGAGGTGTAGGCAAAAGGAACACCTAGTTAGAGATTATACGAGAGGACTTAGCAAGGTGTATCCCTCCCCACAAGAGACACAATGGTAGCATAGTGACACGAGTGAGGGTTGGACTCAGATTCCACCTAGGCAGGCACAATAGCGATTTTAGTGACAACAAATGGAGTCCCAAACTCCTTGAGTGGAGCCCTCAGAAGGAATATGGACCAAGGTAGAGAAAAAGAAGATGAGCAAATGGGCCAGCTCAAGCATAGAGAGATCATGATTGTGACCCACTGATAGGAGTATCACGTGACCCAAAGAGAGTGCCTTCGACTTCAGGACATTATTCGGGCCCCTCTGGAGGAGTGACTACTCACCCATCACAGGACCCACAACAACATCAAGAGCGGGTATCAGAGATCCCCAAAGCACTAGCTCCCCTAGCCCCCCGAGCCCCCCTCATAGATTGTAGAGGGCATTATGAGGACCACATGTACCACCACCACAGGGACCTTCTATGCCTCCTACTATGTGTAGCTAACCCTTGCATTCCCCACCCCCCTAGGAGCCACCTGCCCCCTCTCCACCACCCCCTTTAGTGCCTTCCCAATCCCAACCCTTCCTTTGGTCATTACCCTCATCACTCGCCCTCCCTCACCTGTCCCCTCTCCCTCCCTATAGATAGCAGAAGCCTCACCTAGGCCTCCTCCTCGGGCACCCTGCTAGGCCCAGTGATGGGCTCTTCTTCGAGGGTAAGGGGAAGGTACCAGCTTCTATGCCAACCTCTCCCAAGCTTCAGTCCTCTCAAGATTAAGCTTCTTCTCATAGATCCGAGGAGAGGGGGTCTAAGACTAAGCCCTCAGATCTTGAGTGCAGATCAGTCGTTGCCGAGTGAGTTCTGGTGACTGGGTCCCTGGAATTATTTGGAGATCTTAGATATGTACCTTATGCCCTTAGAGCTGACCATTTTGATCTAGGAGTCCCAAAAAGGGGGCATCAGTGCGGTGGGTTCCTGCATCCATCCAATTCGGATCTCCATTTCACCTCCACACAAAAGGAGAAGTACACCCCATAGCTTTTTGATGTGATGATGAAGCATCAGGTATACCAGATCATGGATGGAGTGGATGGGATCTTAGGGTATGGATCTTTGGTTGGCCCATGGTGGCTCTACATATTTTTAGCTTGGCTTTTCCCAAGTAAAGCTGGGATCAGACATCGCTGTAGCTGTGATCCACCTACATACAAAGTCAGTTTTTTCATAGCTTCATTATTGGATGCTCTAGCAATGCACCGACCTCTTTACCATAGATTTTTCTTTCATGAATTATTAGACTCGGAGAGTGGGGATTTAGCCAGTGTGGCGATGCTGGTTCGTCAGCACACAAATATCAATTATTCACCCTCTAAATTGCCAGCAAAGTCACTTATAAACCTAGCTTCCTAGAGTAGGCTCCCATGCATAGGCAACCAATGTTCACTACCATCCTCATGCACTACCGTCCTATCTCCATGCATTTAGTGAGTTGGAATGTGCACGAGCTTCATGACCGTGTGCGTAGCCAGCCACACAATACTTGATTTTATGCAAGGAATTGTAATGAGATCTGGTAGGTAGGTCAATTGATTTTTGCTTGATTCAAGAGCATATGTTCTCAGTAGTAGCAGTAGATGTGGCATGCCATCAGTGCCTCCTCCTTGGGAGAGGCTCCAAGATCTCATCCCTAGTAGTTGGTAGGAGAGGTGGGGTTTTCATTTCAGTATCTCAGTCATCGTTGCTCGCTCGGAATATTTTTGCACAGGGTGAGCTCATCCGAGGTCGCATAGTTTGGATGGGCCTTCAGGTAGGAGAGGCCTGGATTTGTATCCTGATTGTGTATGCATCTGCTTGCAGGCAACACCGCCCGGCTTTCTGGTGGCGGCTGATAGATTGCCTCCTAGAGATGGACTCATGGATTGTTGGGGGAGATTTCAATAACCATGAGTTCATGGAGGATAAGCAAGGAGAAGTCTCTTTTGTAGAGATGCTGGCAGGGGAAAGGAGTACTTGGGAGCAATTCATTTTTGTGGTTAATGGTAGGGATCCTTCACATGAGCTAGAGTTTATCAGATAGTCTATGCTTTTCCTTCGACTAGAGACAACATGATGGATTGCTAGAGCGTCTGGACAGATTCTATATTGGTGACTAGGCTTTACTCTGTGGCAAGTCCACCAGCATTGTAACAAGTACTACGATGTCAAACCACTCACCAACAATTCTTCATATGGAGTAGCCCCGTCAGAAACTCCCCCAAAAACAGGGTCCACATACCAGATGCTCTCTTATAGGAGGACATCTAGCAGGTGTTGGTAGAGATCTAGAGTCAGATAGTCCCATAGAGGGTTGGGCAACATGGGTAGCTAAGCAGATACAATAGAGCAGTCAGGAGCTACGGAGCGAGGCACACTGAGGTAGTGAGTTGCCCTTTAGGAGTAAGAGCAGGAGCAGGCTTTGCACTGACAAGATCTTGCATCTATTAAGAGACTCAGGGAGTAGGACCCTAGGTCCCCGTGGCTTTGGGACCACCTGGAGTATGCACGCTTGGAGTTATAGGACTTGGAGGTCCACAGAGAGCAGAGTTTTCTTACCACTCCTCTAGGGCCAAATGGGTCCTAGAGGGGACAAGATGACCCGCCAATTCTTCCAGACCATAGAACCATAGTCAATAGAAATCTAGCTATAGCATCTTAGGGATTCCCAAGGACATATGCACTCAAACCCACAAGAGATCCTCGAGATGGCTACAGCCTTCAATAGGCAGCTTTTTTAGTCAGAGGAGGCCTCGGCTACCACTATTATAGCAAGAGAGACAGTTTGGTATCAAGTCCCCATAGTTGTTTCATAGAGCCTTAGTAGATGCCTGGAGGAGCCTTTCATGGATGAGGAGTTGTGGGAGGCCCTATAGGCTCTTCCAGCCCAGAAGTGCCCAAATGAAGATGGTTTGACCCTGAATTTATTTGTTGTTTTTGGGAGCACACCTCCACCCCACTTCAGTTACCCTGTTAGGAGATCTTTGACTCAACAGTTCTTCCGCATTCCCTAAGCAAAGGTTAGATATGTCTGATTCTGAAAGGGGGAGATAGAGCAATATTCGATAGTAGAGAGCAATCACCCTTCTACACTTAGCTTACGAGATCTTGGTGGCTAAGGTGTTGTCCACCAAGAGCACAGCATCCTAGACAATATCTTCACTTTCTGGGAGGTAGTGGATTAGGCTAGGGAGGAGACACTATCTCTTGCTATACTTCTCCTTGATTTTGAGAAGGCTTATGACATAATTGAGAGGTCCTTCCTGGGGGGGACTATGCTGAGACTTAGCTTTTCAAAGAGGTGGATCAAAGGGGTCTCAACTTTATATGTAGGCATCTCTAGACAGGTGTTCATCGGAGGCCATACACACGACGTCTTTCCGCTCTCCCATTCAGTGAGATAGGGATGTCCTTTGGCTCCTTATCTTTTCCTTTTTGTGGTGGATGCCTTGGGCTATTTTCTATGCTCTTAGGCACTTGGCCTTATGAGGATGAGGTTGCCCATACAACAGGAGGAGGAGCTCCTAGATTTGGAGTTTGCAGATGATACAGTGCTCTATATTGATGGTTCTACATTTAGTCTAGAGCGGATCAGAGTTGCTTGTCCATTTATCATTGCAAGGATTCCAGAGCTTGCATAAATTGGACCAAATCTATTGGCTTCTTCACAGGCACAGAGGAGTGCCATGTAGCTCAAGGTTGGGGCACTGATTTTGGCTTTCAGTGGATCTCGAAAGGAGATATGATGGCTAGATACCTAGTCTGTCATGTGGGTATCGACATTTTGGTAGAGCAGTAGTTTAGCCCAAATTTGGAGAGTGTTTGGCAGAAGCCCTTGTATTGGAGCTCCGTGAAACTCTCTCTCATAGGTCAAGCTCTAGTGGTGAACTAGGTACTCCTTGGTGGGTATCGACATTTTGGTAGAGCAGTAGTTTAGCCCAAATTTGGAGAGTGTTTGGCAGAAGCCCTTGTATTGGAGCTCCGTGAAACTCTCTCTCATAGGTCAAGCTCTAGTGGTGAACTAGGTACTCCTTGCCACATTATGGTACATCACCTCTTGTTGGTTCTTTCAGCAAGGTTGCATGGGATAGCTATGCTGATTGGTTTAGAACTTCCTCTGGTCGGGATTGGATGTGCAACACCAGAGCTACGATGGCCTGGCAAACAGTGATTTTGCCCAAGCACAGGGTGAAATTGGCATTATTGTTCCTAAGATGCAAAGTAGAGCCCTCTTAGGCAAGTTGGTAGTGTGATCACCTTGGAGGCAAAACCTTAGAAGCTCCTACTCTAGCAAGGGCTTCTTAGGAATACACCTCATATAGGGGGCTAGTGGCAACAGTCCTAGGTGGATATTCTCCAAGGCACCGTTCAAGGAAGGGTTCGCCACCACTGATACAGAGTCTCTATATAGTGTGGCAGAGATTGGTAGTAGGACTCATCTAGGCTAGGCCGTCTTGGAGAGAGGAGTTTGAGAGGTAGCTGCTCATTTGGCACTTGAAGGTCGGGGACTCAAAGGGGCGCTTGTAGAGCGGACTCATATCGGATGGGCATAGTGGGACAATGGACTGGCCAGATACTTTGGGACCTGGAGACAACTTCCTAAAGAGACAAACGATCGTAGTAGACAGGCTCTCTCTTATCTCCGAGGAGCAGGCACCAAGATACAAGAGATTGAGGAGGCAATCCCAGACTTTTAGTGGGAGGGATTACGGAGCCCTTGGACCCCCATTGTTGGTCAGGACAGTTCCCACAGATAGGATACCATTCTGGATACGCTTCTCTTGGGAGACTCTTGGATTCCCCCAATCTTGCTTTTATTGAGTGGGACCGAGAGGATCTCTACAAGCTGAGTCTGAAGCTGAGTCTGAGATGGAGGAGGAGATAGAGGTGGATTTAGAGGACTTGGAGTGGTAGAGGGTCAGAGTTGTGGGCCTTATGGGTAGGGCATGGTACATCAACCCCTCCATAGTCTTATTGACCTCAGAGGGAATAGTATGGTGCTTATGGATTTGGGAGGGTAGACCTTTATGTGACCTTTAGTGGGACCCAAGGGAGTGGTTGTGGCCTGCCCGCATTGGGCACTTGGACCAGGTGGAGGAGGTCTCCTTCTTCTCCTACACTACTAGTATTGGGTGCCATTTAAAGCTTGAGGCAGCAGTCGCATGGTCCCCCATGAGGGAACGTCATTGGCTAGAGCAAGATGTCTCGCGAGAGCTCATAGGCTACTTTTGACCCTACATTTGGACCAGTTTGCGCCTGTGAAAGATTTCTTATTTCTTCTCACTATTGGTGCATGGGGGCTTACCCATTGGCCCATGGTTAGTAGAGTAGATGAGGATAGATGGCAGATGCATTGGTTGTATGGATGGAGTTCTAGAGATGATCCGACACTGTCTATGGGATTGCCCCATCACACCATGGATATGGCTTGTGGCCTTCAAGATTTTTGCTAGCATGCAGAGGATGAGCAAAGATTTCATGTGGGGGATGGTGGCTTGGCTCAGAGAGGGAGGCCATGCATTTGTGATCGACCCTGTCATGCTGGGTTATAGAATACATGGGCAACGTGTTTTCCAGATTGACCATGCAGTTCAATCCTGCCGTCCACACCCACCACCTCTCCCGGAGGATGGTGTTTGGGAGACCATTTCCAACATTACTGCCTGGAACATCTAGGTGGCTTGTTGCAACTAGGTGATGCAATTTATCGGACGGCTAGCCTAGTAGCCATTTGGCACAATATCATCTTCACCCTGCATGCCATTTGGGAGTGCGGCACTCTAGGCTCACCACCGACAATCAAGAGGCAAGAGCGCTTTTGCCAAATTTGGCTGACAAAATCATCTTCTACACTCTGTCCTCCACGAGAGGCATTCGCTGGGTATATATAACACCACCGTGGTTGCTAGATCATGTTTTGGAATCTCTATAGGCAACACGTGATGAGATCTAAAAATGGATGTTGTTTCTTGTGGCTTGGCAACCTCTTTTGTTTTCATCGTCTCGATAGCTCCTTTTGGAACTGGTTGTATGGTTTTCTTTCAAGCATTAATAGAATTTACCTTTCTTTAGGGAAAAAAATATCTCTTTTTAAATAGCTTCACTTAAGATGTTGAAGGGGAATGAGAGATAGTTGAGATGCCAGTGACCATTACAGGACTTGGTACTGAGTAGTTAGTATCAGAGCCAACACAAGAACTAAATCTCAGAACACAAGATAACCCTGCTATGGAAGTGGTAAGTGGTGCCAATCTTTCTTTCGAGCAACTAGGGGTTATAAGAGATTTATTTGTCAAGTATAAGGATGTGCTTGCCTGGAGCTACACTGACCTACATGGAGTGCCTCCGAGTTGTGTGAACATAAGATACCTTCAACACCAGATGTAAAGCCAATTTGACAGCAAAGGTACAAAATGAATCCTAACTGTACCAAACAGGTAAAATCCCAGTTAGATCAACTCTTGCATGCTAGGTTTATCTATGCCATTGATAGAAGTGATTGGCTATTTCCTAATGTGGCTGTGCCTAAGAAAAATGTCAAACTCTGAGTCTATGTGGACTATCAAAAGTTAGACATCCAGATAGTTCCTTATCTGTTTCCAATACCCTTCACTATGTAATCTTGGTCCAAGGTGTAGGACATGAGATGTACTCATTTATGGATGGCTACAGTGGCTATAATAAAATCACTGTGGCTCTAGAAGATTAGTGTAAGACTACCTTTATCACAGAATGGGGTGCTTATGCAACTCAAGTAATGCCCTTTGGATTGAGAAATGCCCCATCAACATCCCGGAAGTTTATGGTAGAAACTTTTCAAGACTCTCTCACTAGATTCATTGCCATTTACTTAGAAGATTTTTGTGTTTACACTTCAAACATGCATCATCTTGATTACTTTGAAAATGTCTTTTTGAAATGTAGACAAACGGCTATTACACTAAACCTGGCTAAAAGTGTATTGTGTGTCTAAGTTGGGATACTGCTCGGTCATGTCATTTCTCAAGATGGTACACAAATCGAGCCAAGCAAGATTTGAGCTATACAACAAATACCTGAGCCTCAAAATCTAACTCAATTGCATTCTTTTGTGGGGTTTATTAGCTTATAGCGATGCTTTATCAATGATATTTCCAAGATTGTAGCTCTATTGTATGAGTTGACAAAGAAAGATGCCAAGTTTGAGTGGACTACCAAGCTGATTGTGGTTTTCTACTAAGGGTGGGATGTTATCTTCCATGTGCATGTAGATGCTTTTGGGTATGGCCTGCACCTTCGCATGCTACAACACTATCTTATGATAGGGTGGGTACCATGGCCAAATATGCTTCTAGCACTAGGTGGAGAAGGCCCATCAAGGGCCCAAAATGATGAGCACCTGAAAGGGGGTGAACAAGAAAATGAGGACATGGAGGAGTAGAAGCAGGAGCAAGAATATGGATAGGGACAGGAAGGCAATGGCCAATCGAAATAGGAGTCAAGCAACAAAGAAGATCAGGAGCAATAGATTGACAAGAGTGCCGAAGGGAAGGCACAAGAGCAAGAGCAATAAGACAAAGGTGTTGGAGAGACATAAGAAAAGACATCTAAGGGGAAGAGCAATGAAGGCACATCCAACAAATAGAACTAGGACAACCCAGAGGGGAACAACGACAAGGGCACCTTAAAAGAGCCGAAGGAAGGAAACTTGAAGGGGAATGATGGGAAGGGCTTGGAACAAGAAGCTGCTAAGGGGACAGAAGGTAGTGGAACATCCATGTAGTGAGAAGAGGGGGAGGTGCCCAAAGAGTTGAGGGAGGTTGAAGAAGTAGACAAGGACAATACCAGGCTAGCCCTCACAGAATCGAGTCAAGCAAAAAATTGAGTAGCAGAGCGGGGGTACAACTCAAACCACCACCATTACACTGCCATTGCCTCCCTTGCCTCTACACAACCTACTAAACCATTTCTTCTTCATCCAATGCTAACCCAAGATCATCATCAAGATTGGGCTGCCACCACTGAGTCTTGAAGGCAAGTCCTAAGGGAGAACATGGTGCATGTGGCATAGACCTTATATTTTTTTGCCAACCATTGGCTCCCTCCCATGGTGGCGAAGCTCACTGATGGTGCAACGGCACGGCCGATTGGAATCGTGAAAGATCTCAAGATCAAAACTTTTGGATTTACCTATCAAGTATCCTTTGTATGAATATTCATAAGCCAAACTCATATGACAGCATCTTGGGTAGACCGTTCATGTGAATTGCACGATTAGTCCATGACTGGTGGTTTAATGACATTTATTTGAGGAAAGGAGACAAATCATTGGAGTGGACTTAAAAACATGGAAGGCACATCCCATGAGTGAATGTGTTCAAGCATATAAGTAAGAGGACAATAGGATATGTCCTAAAGATACTTGGTGTTCTCCATTACCTGAGCTAGTAGACTTACTAAGTTTGGATGCATATAGTGGCCACAATAGATCTACCAACCGTTAAAGGAACTCAAATTCTATACCTTTACAATGATCAACCTAACTCCATTACACCTTTTTACACCATAGGATTGGTAGTACCTAATGAAAGTGATTATGTAATTGATAACTCCATTGATACCAAGTAGACAAGTATTACTCCATCTCAATTTGGGATAGAGCTAGAATCAATAGAGGTGCAACATGCCAAATATAAGCCTAGTAGATAGTCAAGCTCAACAAGTACTAGATGCCAAATACAAGCCTGGTAGATAGTCGAGCAAGCCACAACCTCTTGTAGAAGGCATTCATCTCAGCAAGGTACCCCTTGAAGTATCATTCTAAAATTGAATCCATAGGAGGTACCTCAAATAATGTTGTTGGTCCTTTAATACATAAGCCTTTAGTAGGGAGATTGAGAACTCTGCTTCTACTTGATTCATCAGCAAGGTTGCCTCAAAGAGTCTTGGATTACATGTAGCAAAAGAAATGGCCTTGTTCCTCTCCATCCTCAATTCTTCTCCTGTTTTGCAAATATTGGAATTTAAAATCTACCAAGTGCTTGAGGTGAAGAGTATCTCTGAGGAGTGATTTCATGCACAACAGGACATTGCACATGAAATGACACAGAAGGAAGCTCTCAAACCAATCCTCCATGTTTGGGAAAGAGGGTGGACAAGGGGTGGACGACTCCTTAGCAAGCCTCAAAGAGCCCAACTATAGTTTTGATTCTTGATATCATAAAGGTGAAAAGGAGTAGAGCTAAGGAAGTAAGAACAAAGCAACAACAAATGAATATGAAGCGAATCAAGTGTGCCCAATCTCAACAACAATGTGAATTAAACAAAGCATGGGAGAGCAAGCAGCAAAACAATTCACTAGTCCCAATGGCTCTTATCCCTCATTGGTCTATCTTTGATATGGTTTTGTGTTTTCTTGCATTTCACCATCTGGTTCATATCAAATTTGAATAGTTTTTTGTCAAGTGTTGTTACTACACTTGATGTCCTTGATCATCATTTGAACCCTTTATGGTTTCCTTCATAGTAATTAAGCTTGGAGAATTATCCATTGGCATTGATTGAGATGTGTCAATCAATTTGCTTCCAATTCTCATCCTTGTATAGTTGTGCTTCATTTCAAAATTCCACCTAGTTGCCTTGTTGAACTTACAAAGGTAATACATCAGCATAAACTTGCAACTAAAAGCATGTGAATTGTCCACATGCTTTGTGATCCAAGGAATATGAGCATTATAAAGCATGTGACATGGCTACATGGAAGAAAGTATTTTTGAGTAGTTATGATATAGCTATCAACATTAAGATCTAGATGTGAACCTAGTGAAAACTCTTCGAGTGGCAAATTACATAGTTGTGCTTAAAGCCTTAGCAACCCTAAGTGGAATGTCATTCCTCTTCCCAATGAAAAACAAAGAACTCTGAATCTTCCTACAAATATGAAAGTGGAGATTTAATGGAACTCAACTTTGTGAAAAGCCACTAGGTTTCTAATTTCTAAAGGAATTGAACCGTGACAACCCAATTAACTGCCAAGCTTCCACTTGGACATCATCCATTTGGGCTTTATCCCCTAGTAGGATAACTTTCCACCTTATTGGAACAAAGATGGATGCACAAGCCAACCACCTTTAAAGCATTCACCAAACACCTTTGCTGGTGTAGCAAGCCCAAAAGAGGTAAAATGTGATTCCATTTGGACTCTGAGAGCAAATTTTTGGGAAATCAATCACATGCCATTTGCTACTATGTGGAGATCAGTGCATCCTTGCAACACTTTGCTATCGATCACACAAAAGCCTCATTTTTTGCAAATAAATATTATGAAAAACCTCAAAGTTTGTAAACCCTAATAAACAAAGCCATTGAACATCACTAGTTGTATGACATTGCTTAGTTGTATCAAGCTATCAAGACAATTTAATTCCTAAACTTGTAGAATCATAGTGGTCTCTTTGTACAACAAAGGTTCAGAGTATCTCTCTGTTGCTGCACTTAAGGAAACTCTTGCACATATGTTGTGCAGCATCGAGTATCTGGATTCTAGCCCTAAGCACAATGTTTACTAGTGATTTGATGTTGGAGAGCTTTCTATTTGATACAGCAAGATACTCTAATTTGCTAATTCGTGGCACTGCTTTTAGAAGTGCATGCTTCATCTATAGGAGTATCGGCATTATTCTCTGATGATGCATATGCATTGTAGTTCTCAAGCCAATAGAGAATTTAAAACCCCTCTAAGGAGTGGTCTAGATCCTCCGATTTCTCTTTTTGGCCTGCCCTAGGGGGGAAGGATATAGTGACTGGTGTGTGTTCCATGAAAGCCAAAATTCAGAGTTTTCTTTTTGTGAAAGTCTAAATTTTATGATTGGTCCACAACCCCACTTTCTATTTCTTTCCCTTGGAATCCTCTACCTATTTCTCCACTTTTTATTTATTTCCTCCACCTTTTCTCTACTCTCTCTCAAGAAGGTGCCCCAGGCCCCCCGTGAGCTGCTACCTCCACTCCATCAACAAACTGCAAAAAGAAACTCAAAGGTCAGGGCAAAAAAGACCAGCAAATCAACTGTCGAAACATGACGACATGGAGCTATGTTAAGGCTCTTGAAAGTGCAATGCAAGTGTACATGGCAAGATGGCAGGATCACCCCCCAAGAATACCTTCGAGATATTGACCCACCTCAGCAAAATTTTCTTGGCCTTGGTCGAAAAGGTCGATAGCCTCGGGATCACTAATGTGGCATTGATGGCAGGAAACACATATTGACAAGACCCTAAATGAAATCAAGAAGCAAGGGGGGCGTATGCAAGAAGAATGGCGAAAGGAGAAAGGGAAGAAGGACGAATAAGAAAAGGTGAAGGAGACATGGGAAGATGAGAAGGTCAACCTGAAAGACAAAATGCAGGCCATGGGGACAGAATTATACCAATTGAGGGATATGCAGAGGATACGAAAAGGTATGTGCAAGGCAATGGAAGAGATGAGAGCCAAGAATGAGATGCTTAAGAAGGAGATGGCAATGCTACAGACGACCATACAAGGGAAGCATGCTGAGTTCACACAGCAAATCACTAAAGGTAACGTAGATATACTAGAATGGAAGAATGTGGTTAAGAAGGGTGCAGTAGCCCCCAAGAAAGAGATCATCTCTAAAGCCTTGGAGGAAGAGAAAAGGAGGAGCAGCAAGGCCTTGAATGTCCTAGTCAGAGGCCTAACAGTTGGAGACACCCCTACGTCCGATGCCAAGACCTTGTTCACCAAAATGGGAGTCAACCTTACATGCGAGACAGCATGGAGGGTTGGTAAAGTTGAAGCTCCAACAAGACCACTTGTAATGAAACTACGAACAGCTATGGATAGGTCCACTCTCATGAGCATGAGCGCAACCCTAAAAGGAACCAGAATATATTTGGATGACGATCTCACGCTGTTGCAGCAGGAACAACGGAGAGAAGGGATGATACAGGTCATGGCAACAAGAGATGCAGAGAAATGGGCTACCTACAGGGATGGCAAATTGATTATTCAAGAAAGAGTTTATAAAGGTGACAAGGGAGAAGGGGAGAAGGAAGAGGGTGAACTATGATGGTGTCAGAGCGGAGAGAGGAGTGCACAAAACAAGCTGAGGATGGCTCTATTGAATATTAATGGTACACTTTGGTTTGACCCAGGTGGCTTCTCGGAGACATGCAGAGGCAGAGACATCATCTTCTACACTAAGACACATGAGAGCCCAGAGAGAGGGCTACCCACCACAGTGACAGGGTACACCTGGGAGTCTACTCATAGGAGAGAAATGAGGAGAGATACTAGAGTATGAGGCTCTATCCTTTTCAAAACACACTTGAGACCACTCATATCTGTGGTACAGAGAGAGGAACATGCACATCACATGTCAATACGAGTGCAGCTACTAGATGCCTGACCGATCTTCATTGCAGTATGCTATTTTCCTCCACACACGTCATCATATGCCCATGATGTCAATACAGAGGGGCACAACCCTTAAGAGATGATACACCATAGAGTTCTCCAGACAAGGAGACACCCTCCTTCTGGGGGATTTCAATGTAAGGACGAGGGACAGGCAAGTGGGCTTACTTGACTTCACATATGAGAGAGATCCCCACATGATGCCAGAGTTAGATGCAGTAGAACTTGGGATTCAGAGAATTTTTGCAGATACTTCACATGTGACAACATACAGGTGACACATGCTTGAGTTGGGAGCTGCTGTCCATGACCTCATCATCTACAATGGCCTTCAGAGATGGCCATCATCTGAGGGATTCACATGCTTCACACATGGAGGCGGGACTAGCATAGTGGACTACCTACTAGGCCCATTGGCTTTTGTCTCACGGATACATGACCTCACCATACCCCCCCACTTGGAGCCGACCACTCATATCTGGCCTTTGATGTT
Organism: Dipteris shenzhenensis; assembly: GCF_047967505.1. Taxonomy (NCBI): domain Eukaryota; kingdom Viridiplantae; phylum Streptophyta; class Polypodiopsida; order Gleicheniales; family Dipteridaceae; genus Dipteris; species Dipteris shenzhenensis. The sequence goes on along the minus strand of NC_141624.1, from coordinate 4,477,400 downwards.
CTTGCTACTACACTAGGGACAGGGAGAGTTCCTACCACTACTCGTAGCCAGATCCACTTTGACCGTGCCCTTAATCCAGTGTATGTGTGACACTTAGCTAGGGAGCTTCCGGTCTTATTGGAGGCTGATTTAGACCTCGCCCACGCCTCAGCTACCCTTGTCATAGTGATACAGGATGCTGCCACCAGATCCTTTCCTATGACCCGATCTTCACGTGGATGAGATGGGAATATGCCTCAAAACCCCTGGTTTGATGATGAGTGCAGTGAGATGCGAGCCCACCTCACATGGGAGCGAGAGCCTTGGGTCAGTTGATGTCACATGAGGCACACAAGGTCTTTCAATGGTTGACACGCTGCAAGAGACAAGCCTTACTCATACATAGGATGGATGAGATCATTAGATCATTTTGCAGAGACCCAACCAGGATTCCTCGTGGAGGGGAAGCCACCCACCCCCAGCATGTGGCACACTTATGCATGCTCCTTATATGATGTCCTGAGGCAGACAGTGCCAGACATGTCAGCTATGCCCAAGCCCACTACCTGTCATCTAATCACTATGTAGAATGTGCGGGCTGCACTTCGTCGGGTCTATAGCCGGAAAGCACAGGATCATGAAGGCCTTCGGACAGAGCACTTTGCACATGGGTAGGGGGTGCTAGCACCGATCCTTGCACATATGTTTGCAGTTTGTCATGGCTTCCCACCAGCATGGAGTACCACTACTATCGTATCGATACACAAAGCATGAGACCTCATGGACACCGGGAACTATCACACCCTCATGATTGGCCACACACTGGCCAAGATCTATGGATCAGTACTAGAGAGAGAGATTAGATCATACAGAGGCACGAGGGCAATGAACACTAGGGCACGTAGGATTCAGGAGGCATCACTCTACTCTAGACCACATTTTCACTCTGAGGGCTATCATTAAGGAGGTGAGGTCTACACATCAGAGAGTCTACACATGCTTTGTAGATTTTTGAAAGGCCTTCAACATTGTTCCACGATCTCGCATGATTAGGAGACTACAAGAGATGTAGATCCTAGGGATGCTGATTTGGATTGTGATGAGCTTATATGAGTCAGTCAGAGGCAGGGTTCGTGCCCCAAGCGGTTTGATCACCATTGGGGTGAAGCAGGGCTACCCTCTCTCAGTGACTCTCTTTGGACTCTACATTGATGAGATCACATCTTTCATAGATCGCCTAGGTGGCGAGGGCTCATTACTAGGGGATCTCCTCATACAATTATTGTTATATGCTGACGATATAGTCCTTATATCATCTTCAATGGAGGGGCTACAAAGAGATCTAGTTTAGAGGTGTTTTGCACAGAGAGAGAGAGAGAGAGAGAGAGAGAGAGAGAGATCTGATGGTCAACCTTGGGAAAACTAAGGTTATGATCTTTAACACCTCACGAGTAGTGACTAATTGAATTACTTTCACTTATCGTGGTGAACCATTGGAGATAGTGCAGTCATACACATATTTGTGTGCAGTCTTCACAGGACCCGGTCTTCACGATGAAACATGCAGCCTAGGCATGACTCACATGAGGGCGTAGTGTTTTGGCTAGACTAGAGCGGTAGTGTTTCTAGGCACAGTTCGATGATCCACCGATGAAGGGCTAGCTTTTCGACACACTAGTGCGGTCGACTATCATGTATGTAGCACCCTTCTAGGGGTGCGATATTTTAAGGATAGACTGGAGGAGCTTCGAGTAGCTACAAGTGACGATGGGATCCAGGATGATCTGATGTAAGCCCTTAGTTCCACATGAGATAGTATAGGCAGAGTTCACCATGACACCTCTCCAGGTTGATGCAATCTTTCGGACAGTGACTTTCATCCACAGAGTCTGGGACTTACCCCTTTGGAGACTTGCGAGGTTGGCCCTAGAGTCATCCAGACGACTCGAAGAGAGTAGGGTAGACACATGGTATGCATGCATATCCACATGGCTTGCTAGGCACAGTATCCAAATGGACATGCTTCCCCCCTTTTAGTACAGCTCTTGAGTCAATCCCATGAGATGAGATCAACTACATCATACGATTAGACCTCCTCCAGCTTCACACATCCCGAACTTGGGGGGAGGATTAGGAGCTCCCCCACCCAGTTTTATCGCGACCACTTCTTGAGAGTATCAGAGGACGGATTCATTATCAGATCGTAGTATCCCGAGGATAGAGGAGTCTCCCATGCACTAAGGATTGCGATTGGTTAGATGCGGGTTTCGTCCCACTAGCTGAGGATCGAGGCAGGGAGAGCAACGGGTATACCCAGAGAGCAGCGGGTCTACACACTATGTACATCAGGGGTGGTTGAGATAGAGGAGCATTTTCTTTGTGTTTGTCTAGCCTACTACGAGATTTGGGGACGCTACCACTATCTCTACCAAAAGGGAGTGGCTTCGGTCCTTTGTCACGAGACTGATTTCCATGACCAAGTCTATATCGGGCTTTATCTGTTGGAGATGCAACAACACAGGGAGATGCTTCTATGACATATCAGAGAGCAGCAGGGGATGGTTAGACCATTACAAGAGATAGAGGGTGACTGGGCACTGCAACACGTCATAGACTTCGATACATTTGAGTCAACCCCCGGACATAGGGGAGTGGAGGAGAAGGAACTAGCCGACATGAGAGTAGTTTGGATGAGCAGCCGACATAGTACCATCGAGAGAGGGGCGCAGAGGCTACATGTGCGACAGAGAGCCCCTAGGATACACTCTATTGAGGTCCGACCTATCACAACTTTCCTCAGGGGAGACCGACAGAGATGAGGGGTCACCCTAGATGTAGCCCAGAGAGTCCAGAGAGCGAGGAGACCGACCCCCCGACCGCAGTGCAAGATAGCTTGATAGACACAGATACCAGACATCTTCGCAGCCCACTAGAGAGCCATCATTGTACTAGGCTTCGGTTTCATCCAAGCACCTGGATAGATTGATTGATTGATATGGTAATTGACTTTTTTTCCTCTATGATTATGATTATGTTAGCATAGATTAATACTCAGCAAGGGTCCTAGCGTACCCTTTGCTTCAGCCCACGGAGGCTTGTATGAGTTTGCTTTTCTGTGTATTTTGACCCATAGGCCCGTGAGACCTCCCATGGACGTTAACATATCTTTCTTTCTTTTCTTTCTCTCTCACTACTACTACTACTACTACTACTACCACTACCACTACCACTACCACTACCACTACCACTACCACTACCACTACCACTACTACTACTACTACTACTACTGTTGTCTTGCTTGTGATTGATGCTAAAGGCTGCTAGCTATTAGTATGATACTTACAAGGGGGCAAAATTGTTGTAGGTAGGAACTTAGGCACCCAAATGTAGTCATTGCCATCGTAGAAGCCTTGGGCCTATAGTAGCAACCACTTAAGGATCCACCTGGTATGGTACTTTCTTTTTTTACTTATTGTCTTGTGTCTCCTTGATCGATTTCTTCGACTTAGCAGCTTGTATTCCCATTGGTATAGGAAGTAAAGGGGAAAGCGAAGCTGCGCGATGATTGACCTTGCTAGGCTGTAGAGTTGATGGTAGAGGTGTACCTTTGGAAACCTAGTGGGGTCCTTTCTCTTTTGGTGTAGGAGCCGTTGATGGTGTCAACGAAGGTGATGTCGATCTGTTGATCCTTCCTTTTGGTTTTGCGAGGGGATCATCATGCAACAAGGATATTGCTACCATTGTGATGTTAATAGAGGTATATGGGGAAGCTTTTGCTATGCATAAGAGACTCATGACTATCATGTGCATTGATGCGACTGGCACATTGTTGGTCACATGGATCACAGGAAGAACCAGGCCCGATGTCCCTATGCCGATTGAAATGACTGAGGTGCAACCATCGTTTGTTAATGTCGTTGTACGTTCTCGCAAATTGATTTGGCAGTAGTTAACTGCCCAACGCCAAGTTCTCCCAATGTTCACCCATTCATCCATAGCACCTATGGGCATAACATAACATGTTATTTACTGATATGGGCAATTCCACACAATTTATCATGGGCGAGATCTTTCCATTCATTGCGCACACCATGACACTCTTTCTTACAGATAATAAAAGGTGAATTAGTAACTTTGGGCCTTCCTCTTGGCAAATTTCATCTTTTCAACTATAGAAAGCCGTGGAGAGGTTGGCAAAGGCTTAGTTCTCATGACATGTAAGCATGAAGATGTGACAATACTAAGTGGAGGTGCACACAATTTTAGCATTAGGTCTTCACAAACAAGGTATCGTGAGCATGAACCTTGTTAGGGCATGCAATTTATGGACTAATCCTTGAGAGCAACTTTTTGGGCAATCAATCACATGCCATTTGCTACTACATGGAGATTTGGTGCATCCTTGCAACACTTTGCTCTCGGTCACACAAAAACCTCATTTTTTGCAAAGTAATATTTTGAAAACCTCAAAGTTTGTAAACCCTAATAAATGAAGCCATAAAATAAAATAAAATGTGGATCATCTCTAGTTGAATGACATTGCTTATGTCTCCTCTTCTCTCTCTCTCTCTCTCTCTCTCTCTCTTGTATACCCTTTTCAAATTTGCACCCATTTCTCCCTATTTTTTTAAAAAAAGTATAACATTTGCATTGAAAGGGAGCAGAAGCGCAACACACCCAAACCCACGGAGAAAGGTCAAAACATCCAAAATGTAAAGGGAGCAGAAGCTCACCGAAGGTCCGACGAACCCAAGGAGAAAGGTTCACAGAGACGTCCACAAACCTGTAATTACTAGAAAACACATTTATAGACAAATATTAGACACCCCGTTCCTCTTCATTGCCCGGGGGGGTTTTAAAAGCAAACGTTTTAAGGAAAATTGTATAGCATATATAGCCAAGGTCTTCACTCTTCATCACTCTTTTATAGTAACGCAGACAGCTTGAACGTCTTTGTGGGGGTAACGATCGAAGCTTGCAGGCTGCCTCCATTGCGATCGCCTGCCTTCAATCACCTCTCTAGCTTCTGCTCACCTTCAGGTATGCTTTTCTGCCCTTCCCCTAGCCCTTTCCTTGCTGGCTTCCCTGCTTTTTCTTTCACTCAGTCCACTCAACGCTCTCCCGATTTACCCCTGAGCTGCTCGTCGGCTCACCTTGCAAGGACTGCCACGTTATATCTCGTGATTTTAATCCGTCGCTTCAGCGTTCAACGCCAACACCCGTCTTTTGGGTGCCTAAGCTTCCATCTCGATCGTGTTTAGATGCTTTCGAATGTCCTGCTTTTAATGTGGGTCAATCGCTCTATTCTTTACTGTGCGGGATTGCAGGAAAGCTAGTCCATGTTGCAACAGCACGACTGGGTGGCAAGCGACTGACCTAGACACGTTGATACAGTAGATCAAGGGAGGTTAAGTCTATCACGATGGCAAGCTTGGCAGTTGGTCTTATTCTTGAGAAAGTGAGCTGTCCAGCATCTCGTGCATTCTACCCCTTTCGCACGCACAGACCCCGCACTCTCTAATAATGCATTTGTCAAGTGGTAACTAAATGTCAACGATTCGTGCGCAGATTGCTTCAAAGGACAAAGATTACCGGTACATGGCCACATCTGACCTTTTGAACGAGTTGCAGAAAGACGCGTTCAAGGCAGATGCCGATATTGAGCGAAAAGTCTCCCAAATTGTCCTTCAACAGCTTGATGATGCATCCGGAGATATCTCTGGAATTGCTGTGAAGTGGTTAGTTTTATGACTTTGATCCAAGTGCTTGTTTAATATATTGGTTGGAGACCAGTCTTGATTTCTTTGCCTAGAAATGAGTCTCTAAGGTCCAATATACTTGAAACAGTCCCGATCCGTTTTGAATTACAATGGATTGATGTGTTGTAATTGATGTGTATAGGTCTTTGGGAGACCCAATAGGATCTATATAACTGCAGTCATTAATATCTTGCTGCACCCTTCATAGCACTGTAAATTGATGATACAATTATATCACTAACTTTGTTTATACTACGTTTCTAAGAACTTCCTCCTTTGCTTCAGGATCTGTGCTATACAGCTTCCAACAAACTCTGAACGCTACAAAAAAACATATAATGAGAGAGGCTGTAATTGCACTTCATGTTAATGTGCTCATGTTTACCACGTTTGTACACGAGGCTCACATTTGCAAGACATGTTCCTTTATCTATTGAATGGAGCTATTCCTCTTGTCATTGCTGACTCTCATGCTAATGTGCTCATGCTTACCATTTGAGCCTTGCTCACATGGTAAAGAGATCTATTAAGTACTTCGAGGAGGTATTAGGTCTGTGGTTAGGACTTGTTGGTGCCAGGGTATCTTGAAGATTCTGGCATCCTCATGACTTGCATTTGTAGTGCCACTGGCTGGTGGTGCTGGGATCCACATGGGCATATATGTAGGAGGACAGCATGGGTCTGCTATGTGGTCGTGCAAGCAGGCTGCCATAGGGGCAGCATACTTCTGTCCTTGTTTTAGGTTTAGGGCAGCCACATGGACACCCAGATCAGCACAATGGACTGGCATTAGACCCTGGTTTGGGGCTGTTTATGAGCCCAGTGTGTGGGCTGGGGAAAACACCTAGCAAAAGGCATAGCAAATTGTAAGAAAACAATACAACGTCTGTGCTCAACAGATAACAGGATCTCGTGTGCAAGAGAGAAAAGCAGATAGTATGGAGATTGATTATTGTAGAACTGTGACAATAGCTGGCGCTGCCTCCCAGCCGTGTGCTCCTGTGTGAGAAGCTTTGATGGCGTGCTGGAAACAGTAGAGGACGAAGGTTGGATGCTAAGGAATCAGGGTTGCTGTAGCCAATGATAATGATGGGCTTCACGGGCTTGCTCTTATATAGCCACCAGTCGTAGTCGGTTAGACCCAATTAGGTGACCGACCGAGTCCGTCCAAAACGGTCGACTGGGGGTCGGTCCCGACCACACGATAGAACTGTGGCGTAAAATAGAGCAACTGACCTACGGAGACCGTTCGGCCCAGAGCCATCCGGGATCATTTGGGGCTCCAAATGGGCCTCGCAACTTGAGAGTGTGCTGCCCCGAGAAATGCTCCGTCTACCCTCAGTGCGGTGAGTCATGGGATGCCTTCCCGCACTTGCATGTAGTTGGCAGTGTGCCAACTCTATCTGAAGCCCATCAGGCCACACATGGCCCCCATCTGGTGTCCAAGCTAGGACCTACCGGATAACCGAGCTACTCAAATGCCTTCTCCTCCTATGGGGGGCTTACAAGTAGAGTTAGCTGGTTCCCGCGTAGTTACACGAGAGTGGAGCATTGATATCTAACACAAATAGGGCCTTATATAGGCTAGGCAGTAATTTATTGAAAGTTAAAGCCCAAGCACACAAGCAAGCAAGCAAAAAGGGAGCAGTAGGTTGCTGGTCAGCCCCACTACAGACTAAGTTGGCAGATGCTAGTCTTAGCACTTGAGCTCCTATAAATGTCTGCCTCAGGGGGAACAAATTAGCTTTGTCAGTGCTCATTCTAGGGCACTCTAGTGTGCAGAACAACATAGGGTTGGAGAGCAATTGGGAGTGCATGAGTGCAGCATTAGAGGGCTTAACTTATAGCAGCTATTGAACCCCATACAAAGGCACACAACAGTTCAGGAGGAGTTTGCAGAAGGTGGTCCAGCATACGGTGCCATTTAGGGTGCGTACCTCAGCCAGCATATGCTCAGGTGTTGGTACATATTTGGGACAGATTTTGTACTTTGTTTCTACATCTATATATGAAATTTTCTGGCTGTAATCTCACAGAGGGTTGACTCACAGATCACACTTGGGGAAATCCCCTCCTTGTTTAGAGTCGGAGCCCGACCGACGGGGGTCACAGTGGCCTTGGTTAGACGTAGAGCTAGGACGAGAAGACGTACCAAGACTGCACCCTTGAGGGGGCGACAGCGTTCTATTGCTGACCTCATGCCTCCACTTCCACAGCCTCATACATCTTGATGTCTTGTTGCTGACGATGATAATGATGATGATGATGATGGTTATGGTGATGCCGATGATGATGCTGAGATGGATATATATAGTCGGGATATGACTATGTTGTACTTAGGACTTAGTACTGCCAGTTTGCATTTTTTTGCATTTTGCATTGGTATGGATGCTCGTTTAGTAGCTCCACTACCACAGCTCATTGTATCAGGTTTTTCAGTCTCATAGACCCATTGGTCTTCCGAAGACTTATAATAAACTTTCTTTTTCTTTCTCTCTTGGTTTTGAAGTGTCTTCTATGTACTTGTGTGCACCTGCTGAAGTGTGATTAAGTGGTTGTAGTATCTTGGCACATTGCCCGTGTTAGGATGATTTGTATTCTCTGTTAGTGATACAAGGTTGTTGGTTCTGTACATGGTGTCTAGTTCAGAGACACGTGCTTAGAGGTGTGTTTTCCAACAAAACCTCCTCAAAGGTCAAAGGCGTCGACCTTTCTCAAGTCGTCATTGCAGTCACCAGCCCATTGAAGTTGCATAGAAACTTGTTGACGAATAGCATGGCTACCAACATCTAGTTGATTGCTGTCAACATCTAAAGTGAATCTTTTGGCCAATTGCTTCACGTTGATCTTGGAGAATCTTTACCTTGTCCAGATGGTCATTGACAGATTCTCCCTCACTCAGTGTTAGCGTTACAACTGATTCTCGAGTGTAACTATCTATGCCACATTGTCTTGATGATCCTTGATAGTACTTAAGCATTGGTGAGCACCTAATCTTTGACCTTCGTTTCATTTGCAGCCTTCACGATCATGCCACAGAGGTTCTATGTGTCATGATGAACCTTGAACCTTTCCATTGCGGAGAGAACCTGTGCAACCTTCTGGTCCACGGGCTTTGGTCTCAACACCAGTAGTTCTTCTAGAGTGCTCTTGCCTCGATGTAACTCCCTATCTTTATCTTCCAAACTAGTTAGCTCCCATTGAACAGTCCCTTCTCACTAAAGTTGGGAATAAGCAATACGAGATGCCACGGATGCCTCTATGAACAACCAGTCCAAGGAAGAAGAATATGGTGGAGGAGGAGCTATTTTTAGTGGTTGCTTTGAGCATCCCGAATTGAAGATTGAAGAAGTGGAGTACCATGTTCATTTTAGGCATTGAAGAAGGCTAGCAGATCCAGAGTGTGAGGATGCATTGATCGATAGCCATAGTTGTGACGTGGATTGCTCGGAGTGGAGACATCACAAGAATTTATGTATAAAAATAAATTATTTATACATAATATAATTATCAATATAGTGCTTAAAATGATGAATTATGCTATTTAGCATTAAGTAAGTCATGATTTATGCAGCATCTATGATTCTATGATCTATATTTTTATACTATAGTCTACACCCATTGTTGGGCGCTGATGACGTTAGTGGGGATGTCATAGTAGCTAGTCCCTGCTATGCGTAATGGAGTTTATGGTTTTCAATCTTATGAGTGACTATCGTCAGATTGAAACTGCACTATGTTGTGTTTTTGGAGGATGAGTTTGGGAATGCTCCTGGATTCATCTAGGTATATATACATGAATGATGATTCAACAGTCGGTGTCTACTATTATCCTGATTCATGAACCATGTGACATATTCATGGTAGCATCCATGATCATGAATCATGTTAGGAAAAAAAAGCAGCCAGCTGCCCAAAAAAAAAAGAGAGTGAACAAATAAATTAAAAACAAAAGGTTTCCGAAACAGCGTTCTCCCGAAATGGCGTTACAGGCAACTATGGAACTGGGATATTAATTGTTGCAATTTCAAAGAGCATAAAGGGGATGTTTGGAGGCACTCAGTAGGGTTGTTTGGATTGCTGCAATGGTAGGCAACAGCAATAAGAGGTAGCCATTTTAGGTTATGTGAAAAGGCATCTTTCTTAAAGAGATCTATGAGAGAAGCTGCCCTTTTCACAAGGGGCATATGAATAATTTGTAGAATGAACGATACTCTCAACTGGGTGGGATTGCATGGCTGCAGCTGATCCCTCACGCATTTCCAACACATGTTTGACACGCTCAATGTGCTCCTTTTTACCCTTGCTGTAAATGAGGATATTCATCAAAGAAACAGCACATATCAGAATAGAAGTGGATGCAATATCTTGTTCATTGGTGTCACGAGGGCATAAATTGTTGATTGTGAAATTTGCGAGTGGCTAACCTTGGCTATGTGGGCAATACTTTGGAGAATTTAAGTGCCAAAGGGCCCTTAGTATTAATTGCTTGGGCTTTTGGCGTGGTCCAAAGAGGGGGCAAGGGCAAATTAAATCGTGGATTGCCATGTAGAACCTCCTAATTCCAAAAAGCCTTATGTGCATGCAAGTGGAAAAGGCAAGGAGGTTCTGGGACTGTCTGGATCACATCGCATGGGCAAAGAAAAGGAACTCTGGCGGTCTAACGGCGGTTTCATGAGGTTGCGATTCCATATATAGAGGGAGGGCTCGCTAGCTGGTTGGGATTGGTTCATTGGAGCACGGACTGCCCACAAGGGCTTGGATGGAGGTTGCGATCTGAGCATGGAAGCCAGGCTGCTCACAAAGCTTTTGCCTTGCCCGTGAACTGTTTCATGAGGGGCAGGCTTGACGTAAAGGCCAGCTCCATGGTCGCGAGCTGATTGGACAAGGCTGTCTGGTCGTTGAGCGCTATTTGACATCGCCAACTGTAGTGGGCATGGCTGGTCACAAAGGCTTGAGTTTGCATTGCAACTGTGTTCTTGAAGAGTGGGTTGGTCTTCAGCAGATGCTTGGACAACACACCTTGGAAGAGGGGCCCTGGTTAGCTACGAGGCTCAAGCTTCAACCAACTATTGCTTGTCTTTCTTCTGTAAGCTATTGTTCTTTTGCTGAGGGCCTTTACTTGCTAGGGCTGAAGACTATGGATTCTGGTTGGGCTTGCTTAATTTTCAGACAGGGTAAGCGCACACTCGTAGGTGAGTGGGTCAAAGTTTCAGACATGAAAGGAAATGTGGAATCACAACCCCCTAATGAACTGCTTTAGTTTACATGTCTTGTACACGCCTAATTGTTGGGCCAAGGTAATAACGTTATTGCTGTAGTTAGCACCGGCAGACCATTATGGGCTAGACGAGAAAACTTGTCTTCTAGATTCGGGAGGTACTGAGGTGGTAGAAATTGAGCTTTGAGGTCGGACACAAACGTATCCCATTTAAGACTTGGAACATGCGAGGTCGGATCAGTATAACTACTGGACCAATGATGCCGCCAAGTAACTGCTCATCGGTCAGATGAGGGGTGGCTAGGTGGACTTTGTCTTGTTCGTTTGGAACGCAAAGTGAGCAACAAATTGGTGAACAAATTGCAAAATAGCTGAGTGGTAGTACTTATTGTCATATTTTGTGAAGTTCGGCGTGGATTGGGTGAGTGGAGTAACCTTTGTTGATGTCGAACCCGATGGAGAGGCTGTGCTCATGCTAGCCTGCATAGTAGCCAACATCTGTTTGTGCTAGAGCAACATTGTTTCCCGGTCAAGTCTGTGCTACTTCTCGCCTTGGGCCATCTCGTCACATCTAAGTGCCACCTCTTGTTTGCGCTCCTTGCGCATCAACAAGAGCAGTTTTTTGAAATATGAGATTTTGTTGCCTTCTTCAAGGTTTTCTCCTCTCAGAGATTGTTTTTCTTTGAGCTTTTTCTGTCACTCCTCGCTGCCATGAAGTTTCTTCGAGCTAGGACAAGATGTTCCGTGAGCTTCTCTAACATTTCTTGAGTGATGGGGGTGGAAGCGTACTTTCTTTGTCTTCTTGGTAGTTGAATTTTTGCTCTTCTTCTCTTCTCTGGTGCTCCATGGTGCTGGTTTTGCGGACCGAAGCAACGGTTAATGATCGTGTAATCGCAACAAGACCTTCTTTAAATAGTTTTGCGAGGTGTAACATACAACGGTTAATGACGTGTAATTGCAACTAGACATTCTTTAAACATTTTTGTGAGGTGTATGCGTATGCACCACATAGAGGAAGAGAGAAAGAAAGAAAGGAAGATGTATCAATGTCTGCGGGAGGCCTCGTGGAGCTATTGGACAAGGTGCAGAGTACTCCAAAAGGAAAAACTTTCCTCACCATGATCGTACTCTTGACCCAATCTGATAGACCACGTGGGGCATGAAGACTGACTCATATAGGCTCATCACCCCCCAGATCAGTGTCTCTGGAATTTGCATCTCCTGTAGATCGTGGGATAGTGTCGAATGCCTTCCGAAAGTCTACAAAACATGTGGTGACTTTTTGGTGTCTGGACCTTGCCTCCTCGATGATACCCTCAGAGTAAGGATGTGATCTAGAGTAGATGCTGTCTCCGTAATCCTGCTTGTCCTAGTGCCCGCTGCCCCGGAGCCTTTGTGTGACTGCTAAGTTTCCTCTCTAACACCGACCCATAGATCTTGCTTTCTGACAACTTGGAGATAATTCAAAATTTTATAAGGTGCTCATGGATACATACTGGAAGAGATTGCATGAGAGATCTTGCAAATCTTGACAATTTGTTGAATATGAAGAGCAATAAAGAGATATACACAATTGAAATTTACAAAACTTGTTGACAGTACACGTGGGTTGAGGGGATAAGATGGCCCCCCCCCTCCTTATCTAGGCTCACTTTATTTCATACAAGACCAAGGTGCAATGCACCTCTCAAACTTTGAACTCAGTGATGACTATGACCTAGACGAAAGACTTAGGAACACTGTAGAAAGAGAGAAACAGTAGAGAGAATGACTCCATGGCTGAGACTAGAACGGATTCAGCTCCTAGACATCCCAATCCTCAAGGAAGAAGCCTGCAACAATCACCAATTCCATCCAACATTAGTTGCAAGACTAGTTATCTAGAAAGAGAGCAATACTGACATGAAATTACAGATTCCCCTCATGACTTGACTCCTTTGGAGATGGAGTCTTTGATGCTTTTGCAGCCCCCTTGGATGGGAAGAGTGAGAACAAGAGGCTGGAGTGAGAACAACTCAGAAAAGAGGCCTGTAGGCTAGAGAGAGAGAATCTGAAAGGAGTGATGCTTTTAGAAAGAGAGTGTCATGGCTGCTCCCAGGCTAGCAGATGGGAAAGAGATGCTGCTGCTGTTCCAAAAGTGCAGAGAAGAGGCTGGTTTCTGCATGGGAAGGCCTGGAACACTAGAGAGAGAAAACTTGCTAGGGAGTAATGCTTTAGAGAGAGAGTGTTATGGCTGCTCCCAGGCATGGGAAGGAGGAGACGTACTGCTGCTGCTTTGGAGGAGAGGAGACGACTGATTTCTGCAGGGGTTTGAGCCTAAACTGTAGAGAGAGAATTTCTGCACAGTAGAGAGAGAAAGACTGGCAGAGGAGAGAGAAAGATTGCAGCAAGAGAGAGAAGGGCCTGGAGAGGAGTTGGCTGGTCCCAAAGGGTGGAGGAGTGGCTGCTGCATCAAGGGAGAGAGGATACAAAAGAGTTTTTCATCCAAGAATGGGAGGGGGAAGGCCCTCTTTTTTAGGGTGAGCCCCCCCCCCAGCCAAGGATTGAAGGAGGGACACTTGGCAGCAGATTTTGGTGGGCTGCATGGGGCTGCAGTGACAAGTAGTGCCATGGTCCATGCATGGCTCTCCACTTGTCCCACAAGCTGCCATGTGGCATAGTCACATGTCAAGGCTGCCACGTCACCCAAAAACCCTAAAAATATAAAGTGGTCAGAATTCAATTCTGATTTCACTATCGGGTACCTAACAGCTTGTACTATTGAATGATGTACTCTAAAGTCACAAAAGAGCCATAACTGAGCTCATTAGTTTGTCGTCTTATCTTGTATCTCCATGTCTCTTTGGCATGCTTCTAGGCTTACACACAAAGCTTGGAGACATTCTCCTAAATGCACCCACGAAGCCCAGCCCTCGCAGGGTACTGACTCCGGATCCTACCAAATCTATGCAATAATCAGCCGAACCTCCTCATCCTACAGTAGGTCCTCTGGAATGCGGACCCCCTTTTGGGGAAGACCACGGCGAGGCTACTCTAGATGTAAGACTACCGGAGAGTAGTTTGATATCATGTTGCTTGCTAGAATTTCTCTAGAGCCACCTCTGTGGAGTGCCCAATCCTTGATGTAGAAGCGATTCAGCCTTTCAAGCAATCCAGCATGTCGCCTCTGGCCGAATGAGCAGAGAAGGTTGCCAGGAATCCTGCTAAACTCTAACTCTCTCCATGGGTCTCTTCCACCATTGATCGTGAAGATGAACTACTCCCACGTGCTCCGCTCTGATGCTGGCATCTCAGAAAAGGAGGCACCCCCTTGCTTGTCCTCCAAATTCTTTGATTGGTTGGTGTGTTGACTTTAGAGCATCTCTTTCAAATTTGGGTGTGCTTTTTTGGAGGTGCATTCATTCCCTCTCTCTCCTCTCCCTCTCTCACTTTGGGCAGGATTCACCTTTTTCTCCCCCCCTCTCCCCCTCTCTCTCTTCTCCTTCTTCTCTCTCTCTCTCTCTCTCTCTCTCTCTCTCTCTCTCTCTCTCTCTCCTTCTTTTTCTCTCTCTCTTGGTAGGCCACATGAATGAAATTCATCTTGTTTTAAATGTCATTTTATAACGACGCCCCCAACAATGTTCTTTTTCTTGAGTATGTAGGTGTCTGGGTGCGGATTTCTTTTCTCCTCACGTGGATTGCAAGTGTTCTATGCTATCTTCTCTAGATCATCTCATCTCTCTCTCTCTCTCTCTCTCTCTACATGATGAGTACATATGAGACCATTTATGATGACATCATAGAGCTTTCTAGACAGGGGACACTCTCCTCCTTGGTGACTTCAATACACGTACTGGGAACAGATAGGTTGGCCTGCTAGATTTTGATGAGGATTCCCTCATAGTACCAGAGATGGATGCAGCAGAGCTAGGGATCATGAGGCAATGGGGACTATCCATGACTTGATCATATATAGCGGGCTTCGGAGATGGGCATCATCTGGTGGGCTCACTTGTTTTCCACATGGCGGGGGGAGAAGTACAATGGACTATCTGTTGGGTCCACTAGCCTTTGCCCCATAGATACACGATTTTATTGTGCCTCCTCCTCCACACAGGGCAGACCACTCATACCTTGCCTTTTGTATGTCGGCCGCCATGCCATCCATGAGGAGGGCCCTCCCGCCACCCACCCGTGTTCAGATCCATTTGACTATGCTCTTGACCCGGTGTACGTGAGCCACTTGGCTGCCGAGCTCCCAGTCCTACTTGGAGAGGGCATGGACCTCCCACATGCATCAAATACCCTTGTCTCGGTGATACATGATGTTGCCACCAGATCCTTTCCCACAACTCGATTTGCAAGGCTTGGGCTGTCCTTGTGCATGCGGCGGAGCTGCATGAGTGAGAGAGGTGAAGGGTAGGTAGAAATCTGAGAGATATGGAGCTTGAGAAAGCTGTGTGAAAGCTGAGAGATATGGAGCTAAAGAGAGCTGAGAAAGAGCTGAAAACTGGAAAAGATAGCTGCTGAAACAGAACCCCAACCTTTGAGCCTGGGCTATGGTGCTGCATAGGCACACTCCTGGAATCACCAAAGGGCTGCTGAGTTTGCTGCTGTCCTGCAGTGGGATTTTCGGAGGGGCTAGAGGCTGCTTGGGGGCTGGTGTAGGAGGCTGAACTGAGCGGGAGCTGGATGAGGAATAAAGGCAGCAAGCCCCCCTTTATATAAGGGGCTGGAGGGGGTTGGTTGGCTGGCCCAACCAGCCAAAACTAGCTGACCAGCCAGTTGGCTGGTCGGCCCTCAAATCTACCCCTCCAGGCTGCTAAAGAGGGGCAAAAGGCAGCCTATAAAAGCTGCCTTCCCCCAGCCCATTTGGAGTTGCCTCAGGGGGCCCTTCTTGGGCTCCTACCTTGGTTGCTCCTATCCCATTTGCTTGGTTGAGCCCTTGGGGGCCCTTCTGGGTCCTACCCTAGATTTATATTTAGACCTAGCTAGACCCTAATATGGAAACCACTAACCTAGTGTTCCAGAGGGTACTAGTGAATATGGACTTGAATTCTGACTTGACCTAAGGCTGGGAGATTGACCTTTGTAGCTCGTGCCTGACTGTCCTTGGACTAGGGCTCACAATGGGGTCACAACATATGACAAAATCACCTACAATAGGGATCTACTTGCACTTGTCGATGTAGCCAGTTGTCATCTTACACCCAAGTGCAGGGGTGCATGTGATAGAGCCACTCTAGTACAAGTGGTTACTAGATTCCAGATTGATGCTTATGAAGAACGGGGGAGATAGAGTTGACATCAGGCAGTGGCACCCGATTACCAGCCTCCTGAGCGTATAATTGATGACATGCAACATCCCCAAATTGTGACCTTTAATATTTTTTTGGCTGAGAAGCATTTGTTTGGGATCTGAAATGAATTAATGTAGTCTTCAGAAGCAATAATGGCTTGGATGACTGCTCCTCTTATGTATTGCTAGCATTTATCATGACTGACAATTACCTCGGGGGGTCACTCAAAAACATGTAACATAGTACTATAGTGAATTGAGGGGTATTTTTTAGTGGGGGGACTTAATGTAATTTATATATGTAGATTTATGAAGGAGTATCACAATTTTAAGATTGAAAATGTAAACACGTACAGGGGTTTAACCATTTACATAAGAAAATTTAAAAATAAAAGAATAGGGGTGGTTGTAACACATGCTTGCTTGCATATGCTTTATGGGTTTATGAAGAGTTATCCCCAGGGTGTAATTAAAGGGTAGAGGATGTTAAAATTTGGTTTTTTTTGGGCCAAAATAGACATTGTCTTCTTGCTCCCTATTATGGGAAACCTTGCTTTAAATTTGGTGTAAGAAATTGGATAGAATTTCACAAAATTCATATTCTGATGCACACAATTTTTTAAGATGGTGCCAAAGGCATGATATTCATCTAAATCATGCCTTGTCATTTGATTTGATATGTAACATTCTGCCATTTATATTTGACAATCAAAAGATGTAGGGATGTTTAAAACTCATCTTTTGGGCCAAAGCAATCAAATGTTGACAACTTGCAAAAATACAGGAATGTGAAAATGTTGTCTTTTGGGCCAAAACAGGGAGTGCGTTAATGCACTCCCTGTTTTGGCTCAAAAGACAACATTTTTACATCCCTATATCTTTTGATTTACAAGTCTAAACGGGGTGATGTTACATATCAAATCAAATGGCAAGGCGTACTTTAGATGATTATTATGTCTTTGTGCACCATCTAGTAAACTTCAATGTACCAAAATATGAATTTGTGGTCAATTTTTTGCATTGGTAAGATTAGGGAAGGATATTTTTGCAGTAACAAAGAAACATGGAACAAACTTAAAAAAGCTAAGCATTTACATATGCATGGAATCTAGACCAATCCATGGAAGGAGTCCTTGGAAACACCCCACTTGTGTGGAAGGTCTAGACTAATCCATGGAAGGAGTCCTATACAGGCCACGACATAGTCTTTTATACAGAGACACATCAAAGTTTAGAGCGCCCTCTTCCAATAGTCAGCGGGTATACATGGAGATGAGACGAGGGATACAGGAGGAGTTCGAGGTTCAGGTGGAGTTGCAGTTCTTTTCAGATTCACACTTTGGGGACCATTTCAGTAGAGCAGAGAGAGACATTCCAGATTTCTTTGGATCCGGATTCGACACATGGACAGCCGGGATTTGTTTGTCGCAGTTTGCTACTTTTCCCCTGAGACCTCCCACTTTGCCAGAGATATCCGAGGTGATGATGAGACATCCCCATTTGCTGTCCTTTATCAGTCCATCGTTGACTTCTCTAGCCGCGGAGAAGTCCTTTTAGTGAGGGACTTCAATGCGAGAACAAGGGCCTGTTAGGTACCACTTCTTGACTTCAAAGATGATTCCACTCTACTGTCAGATATTGACCTTGAGGAGGCAGGTATGCTACGGGTTTCGGCTGATAAGCGAGGTCCATTCTCATCTTATGGGCAGGCCCTATTAGACCTCGGTAGGATACATGATCTCATTACCTATAATGGTCTTGACAGATGGCTTGCTTCAGGTGGTTTCACATGCTTTCCACATGGGGGGGGCTCCAGTGTTGTTGATTACATCATGGGATCCCGTCTTCACATCTCGCATTACTGACTTCACTGTAGCACCTCTTCCCGCAGGGGCTGATCATACATACCTTTTCTTTAGCATCTCCACATCCCTTTACACAGGACCTTCCACCTCACTCAGTGCTTACTCCACCTAGCACGATATATGCTTTGATCGGGATCACTCACCTTCTTACTCTGGCCGTCTGTATATATTTCTCGCTTATATTGACTTCATACCCCTTTTAGAGCATCGTGCTGCCCTTGTCACCCGCTCACTACACGAGGCTACCATTCACGCTTTTTCCCACACCACCTGCTTCACCCGCCCACCACCCCCTGGAACCGTACCCTGTAATAGTTGGTACGATGATGAGTGTAAGGCTTTACGCCGTCAACTCAGATTCGAAAGCAAAGACAGTCTTCCGAGCGCACCAGATATGCTATGTGAATACCGTAGATTGGTACGGAGGAAGAAACTAGGCTTCGTTCGTCGGAACGAGGAGGAGCTACTGAACATTTTGTTTAGTAACAACTCTAAGGACTTCTGGCGGAGATTTTTAGAAGGACGGTCCCCTTCGCCACTCACTGACACTCAGATCTAGTTTGATTATGCACGCACACTTTATGACATTTCAAATCAGCCAGTCCCTAACCTCTCACACATGCCTCGTCCCACATCCTGCATCCTCTTCACTAGAGGAGGGGTAAGGATGTCGTAATGAAACTTCATAATGGCCGAGCGAAGGATCATGAGGGGCTATGCACTGAGTTCATTGCATATGGGATTAACCTCCTAGCCCCGATCTTAGCAAAGCTTTTTAATGAATCAGTTTGTTTGGGATTTCCACACACTTGGACCATTAACACTATCTCACCCATCCACAAGGCAGGGGATCCCATGAGCCCGGAGAACTACAGGACCATTAAGATTGGAAATGTCATGTCCAAGATTTATGCATCAGTACTTGACTCTGAGGTTAGCAGACTTGCAGAGTGTCGAGGACTTAGAGCAGCAGGACAGGCCGGATTCTGGCGTGATCGTGGAAGTATGGACCACATTTTCACGCTCAAATGTATCATCGAGCAGGCGAGGTCACGGAAACAGAGGGTTTATTGTTGCTTTGTGGATTTTGGCAAGGCATTTGATTCGGTCCCAAGAGCCTACCTCATATGGCACCTACAGCACTTGGGTTATGACCAGGAGATCATTTGCGCTGTCATGGCACTTTATGAGAGAGTTTCTGGCAGAGTTCGGGCAGGATCCGGGTGGACATACGAGATCATGAGCACCATCGGGGTTAAACAAGGGTGTCCTTTGTCGCCTACCTTGTTTGGCGTCTACATTGACGAGCTTGAGACAGTGATGCAGACACAGGGGTGTAGGTTGCTCTCTTGCGGGCACGTTGATCCAGATTTTGCTCTATGCAGATGACGTGGCTCTTTGTCTTCCTCAGCAGAGGAGCTTTAGAGACACCTAGACACAAGACAGTCCTTTTGTGAGTCTCATGATTTGAAGGTCAACCTAGGTAAAACCAAGGTCATGATCTTCAATACATCTCGAGCCGTCATGCGTCAGGAGCTGTTCACATTTGCGGGGTCATCTGTTGAGATAGTTTCATCATACACTTATCTTGGGGTTATCTTCTCTGGACCCAGCTTCACTATGAGACCCGCGATGCAGGCACGCTTGAGTAGAGGGTATGCTTCATTGGCCAGACTAGAGAGGCAGTGCTTCCGCTCGCACTTTCAGGATCCACGCACCGAGGGGTTGCTTTTTGACTCCTTGGCTTGTCCAGCAGGGATGTACGGCAGCCCTTGTTGGGAGCCAGACTTGTCGGATACAGAGTGGACCCGTGTGGAGCGGCTACAGGTTCTCATGTTATCACGGATGATTCGTGGTAAGTCATTCGTTCCTCACCAAATCATTCACGCGGAGTTTGGGTCACTCCCTTTACAGCTAGATGCTGCATTTCAGGTCATCACATATCTGTACCGAGTTAGGGAATACCTCGGGACGTAGCAGGCTACCATGGATAGCTCTATCCTCTTCTATGGCACTTGTAGCAGGAGGAGACCAGAGGTGCTGGTATGCACGTATAGAGAGATGGTTTGAGCGATTGGGGCTCCACATGGATAGACTACCTCCCTTCCAGTACAGCATGGATGCTCCGTTTTCTCCCCTCTTATCACATGAGGTCAACCAAGTTATCCGTGAGGATCTACTACAGCTATACACATTTCGGACCTGCTTGGGACCGAGTGAACTCCCAGTGAAGCTTAGCTTCTATAGATATTACTTCTTACATATCACAGCGGAGGGTTTCATTGACCCACTAGGATACACACAGATTCACCTACCCCACTTGCTGAGGATCTCTCTTGGGCAATTCCGGGTCTCTTCACACAGACTTTGCATCGAGAGCGGCAGAGCAAAGCAACTACCCAAGGAGAGGCGCATGTGCACACTGTGTGACATGCAGGAGGTTGAGACAGAGGAGCATTTCATCTTCAGGTGTCTTGTGTACTATGAGATCCGAGGGCATTTCCATTGCCTCTTCAGGGATAGTCATGGGATTTTGGCCTGTTTCTTCTCCTACCTCGACCAGCGGTGTTTGCCAGGTTTCATTCATGAATCACTTAGACATCGTGAGAGGATACTTTGAGCATGGAGACAGGAGCAGACTTCTTTCTCGGCTGATCCCTCTCAGAGCTCTATCACGGAGTTCTTTCAGCTAGATCACATGGATCCCCACGAGACGAGGCCTCGATATGATCGTGACCTGGAGCCTGTGACCCGACAGCTTAGACAGAGGGTCGACACACAGATCACACTTGGGGACATCCCCTCCTTCTTTAGAGTCGGAGCCCGACCGTCGGGGGTCACAGTAGCCCTGGTCAGACGCAGAGCTACGACCAGGAGACGTGCCAGGACTGCACCTTTGAGTGGCTGACAGCACTTTATTGCCGACTTCATGCCTCCATAGCCTCATCCATCCTGATATCTTGCTGCTGCGGATGATGATGATGATATTCATGACGATGCTGAGACTGATATATAGTCGACCATCGAAATGACTATGTTGTACTTAGGACTTAGTACTGCCATTTTGCATTGGTATGGACGCTCGTTTAGTAGCTCCACTACCACAGCTTGTTGTATCAGGATTTTCACAGTCTCATAGACCCATCAGTCTTCCGAAGACTTTAATAAACTCTCTTTCTTTCTAATGGAAAGAGAGAACTTGATTGTTGCAGTAGGGTTTGTCTTTGATACAAACAATGACTTGGAAATTAAACATACAAACTGTCTGATGGATGACGTGAAATTAGTGTTAGTGACTTTAAAGTTATATGCATATTTAACCTTCTAGCATTGAGGAAACATATGGAATTTTGAATAAGTTATTATTTTTTGCTACTAAAATGGGGGATATATAAAACTTTTATTGTTCTTTATCGCTCGCTTTTTTTGGCTTGCTCGCCTTTTGGTAATCCTCCATTTTCTCTTTTGTTGTGTCCTTATTCTTTAACTCCCTCCTCTCCTCCCTTGGTAACCCACCCCCATTGTATCCATGCATAGGAAGTACATCTCTTTTCTTATTTTGTTTTTCGTTGTATCATATACCCCCAGACTACCCTCACCCTTAACCACTCCCGGGCGGTTGTTTCCCTCTCCATTCTTTACAATTCAAAGTTTTGTAGTTTCCTCTTTTCATAAAGGTATATGCTAATATGTGTACTTGATTTATCGAGAAGGGTTGAAGCAGCTGGTGTGTGTGGATGCTGAGATACTTAGATATTGTGCTCTTTGGTTGGCAGCTTGGCTCCGCTAGTGAAAAAGGTGAATGAACAAAGGGTCGTGGAGATAGTTGATACATTGTGTCTAAGGCTCTTGACAGGAAAGGAACAACAACGTGATATTGCCAGCATTGCTCTAAAGACTGTTGTTGCAGAAATCAATAGTGGTTCTGTTGCCCAGTGTGTTGTAGCTTCACTTTCTCCCAAGTTGGTCAAAGGCATAACTACAACGGTATAATGATACAAGCCCTGGAATATATAACTTGTTCTTCTTTTTGTCTTTCTTATTAAGTTATACAGCAATTTAGTGTTCCTGCTCTTTAGGAGCACTGGTGAAGCTCTTTAGGAGCACTGGTGAAGTGTCAGCTAGGGATATGTGTACATTTAGTAAATAACACTCAACGTCAAGATAAAATTTTGCAATTTTTTGAGCCGACCTTGTGAGTATGAGATGACAGATGTATATAATTTCCAATAGTAGTTGTATGATAATCTCCGTAGTTTTAGCATTCTTTCTTTATCTACCTACCCATAGGTATCGTTTGCATGTAGATGTATGCACACTGTTAAGTAAGCCAGGAGAAGGCAGGGCCAAAGAAGACAACTCCAAAGGTGGCAAGTCAGATAACAATGGAGACAACAAGAGGAAGAGAAACGAGACAGAAAATGTTATTTGTTGTCTGTCAGCCAGATCACCAAGAAAAGGATGAAGGATGAGTTCGACAGTGGAAGAGTGCTGATCTGATTGAAAGACACGGGAAAGGTTTAGGTGGAATGGAGGAGCACGGTTTATACAAGATCTAGGCTTTGGTAGTCCTGTCAAATGCAGGTACATCAAAGTTACGTCATGAGAGGTTTGGGCGTGAGCTACGGAACCCTTTTAGAGATGCATAAAGCTTGATTGGTGGGTAGACTTAACACATATGTCAGACAAGTTAGAAGCTTGCCAGGCTTGCATGGTGGGCAAGTAACATCGGGAGATGTTGCCAAAGAAGGCTACACAATGAGCCAAGGTTCCACTTCTGCTAGTGCACTTTGACATTCGTGGAAAGATGTCCTTGATGTCACTCTTAGGAGCTGGGTATTATCTGATGTTCATTGATGATTTTGGTAGATCTACTTGGATCTATTGCATTGCCAACAAGTCTCAAGCTTTCACAAAGTTGGGCAAGATTAGTGGTCAAAGGCTACGCCTAGGCGGAAGGAGTGCACTATGGAGAGACATTTGTTTCTACGGCCAGGATGACTTCTATTCACACAGTGATAGCTTTGGTAGCCCACCATCAGTGGTCCATATTTCAGATGGACGTGAAGCCAGCCTTTCTTAATGGATAACTTCAGGAGTAGGAAGATGTGTAGACTTTGCAGGGCTTTGTACAGGTTGAAACAGGCCTTGAGGGGAGGATTGATGACTACTTCCATGAGATTGGTTTGTTTCATAGTCCATCAAATGGTAACCTCAGCAAGGAGGTAAACCATTATTATAATGCTGTAAACATTGCATCAGGACATGCTCCTCAGTCTCCTATCAGAACTGATCACAAGAGCAAGATCGAGGAAGTTGAGGGACTCTTGATGAAAGAATGACAGATTTGGGTTTGCTCCATTATTTCTTTGGGATTGAGATATGGCAGAAAGATGACAGCATATGTATTTGTCAAGAAAGATACTGTAGGGAGGTGTTGAAAAGGTTTCACATGCAAGATTGCAAGGAAGCAACTATCCCAATGGAGGTTGAGGACTGAGCAATGAGAGCACGTCTCAGCTTGTTGATGCGATAACCTACCAAAGATTGGTTGGTAGTTTGTTGTACTTAACTAACACCAGACCTGACATAACTTTTGCAGTTGGAGTTGTTTGTCAGTCTCATCCAAACCAAGGGAGGATCACATGAATGATGAAAGCAGGTTTCAGGGTTTTAAGCTACCTGGAGGGAACATCCAGGTACAGGATACACTTATCACTCCAGTATTGAGATTGGAGGATTTTGCGATTTGGATTGGTCTGGGGATTGGGACACATGGCGTTCCACTACAGGTCACTATTTTATGTTAGCAGGTGGGGCCATGCCATGGATAAGTAAGAAGCAACCTACTGTTGTGTTGTCTTCCACAAAGGCTGAATACATGGCAGCTTGTCAAGCAGCATTCGAGTTTTTCTAGCTCAGATGGATACTGGAAGACATGGGTGTTCTTCAAGAGGAGGTAACTATAACTATGCAAGACAACATGAGTTGCATTGTAATTGCAAAGAACCCCGTTTGGGATCGGAGGATTTTGCAATTTGGATTGGTCTGGGGATTGGGACACATGGCGTTCCACTACAGGTTACTATTTTATGTTAGCAGGTGGGCCCATGTCATGGATAAATAAGAAGCAACCTACTGTTGCGTTGTCTTCCACAAAGGCTGAATACATGGCAGCTTGTCAAGCAGCATCCGAGTTTTTCTAGCTCAGATATATATCGGAAGACATGGGAGTTCTTCAAGAGGAGGTAAGTATAACTATGTAGACAACATGAGTTGCATTGTAATTGCGAAGAACCTCGTTTTCCATGCTTATACGAAGGACATCGAGGTCTAGTATCACTTCATTTGGGAGCTGATCCAAGTATGAGATCGTGGAGCTGCTGTACTGCCCAACGGATGGCAACATCTCGGATATTTTTACCAAGGCTCTCCCCAGAGATCAGTTGGTCCATCTCATCAGACAAATGGGTATTTGCACACAGTCGTGTCATTAAGAGGGGGTGTTGGAGTGTGAATGGACGGCTTGTGAGCCTCCAAATGAGGACAAGGGGTCAGGGCACTGTAGGAGGTAGGCTTACCTGGAGAGGACACATTGGCACAGTCTGGAGCAGATTCAAAGAACTGGCAGCACCTGGAACAGTTCCTGGTACAGCCATGATGACACGTGGCATCCGTACAGCAGTCTGGAACAGACCCACTGTCTGCGTGGCAAGGAGCAGCAGATGGAGCAGTTCAGGAACAGCCAGGGATTTGGGCATGAACATCTGCATTAGATTAGGGCAGATCCAGTCGGAATATATGTCAAAGCTGGTTGAGCCAGATCTGCAGGGTCTGGTTACAGACCCATTCGGTTGACTGGGATCTGTTCTCAGTCTATAAGAGGGCTGGCATTTCGGCCACCTTACTTGCAAACTGAACCCTTCCGTGGTTCAGTTTAGAGTATGGCAGACATTTCCTTCCGTGGTTCTCAGTCTGAGCAGTCACATTGATTGTGATTTTGTATCCAGCATCTTGGCTGGTTGTTCCTGCTCTTTCTTCTGAGCGGATTTTACCCACACTTGGTGGATGAATAATTCCTTCTCTACTTGCTGGATTCTGTGAGGTATATCGATGAGTATTTGCTGCTGCATCTGAGGGAGATTCTGAGTTTATTCCGCATTATTAGGGTTGCTGTCCATACAGTCCCCTAAATTCTTACAAAAACAGCAAAGTACATTAATTCTCTTCGTACTCATTTGGAAATTTTAGTGGGAGATCTTCTCTACGTATAGGATGCTATGGAGTGCTAAGTGGGAAGGTATCAAAGTGGCGATGGAAAAGGATTTAAAAAATCGACCACGCCTTAAGTTGGCAACACTAGAGTTTATTACCAAAGTGAAGCCATGAAAAGGAAAGAACGATGCGATGAGAAAGTCAATGGATGACCAAGCCTTATGCATTAAAGCTTTAGAACTAGAGATTCTAGATCTCCGAAATGGAGTTACTCAAATTTCAACATGCAACCTTGAAATGGGCCTAAAAGAGCTATAAAACAGTCATGGATAGACTAGAGGCCAATTATGGACAGAAGTAGTGAAAGTACATGCCTCAAAAGTCATCTTGGCGACTTTTGATGAAGAGAGGGGGCTTGCCATAGTACACGGGTACACATGGTTGTCTACACACTGATTGGAGACCTGCATTGATGGAGGAGGACATGGATTAGGGCGGTGGCAGCTCTCTTCCCTCGCACCTCTAGACCCACATTTCGGTCATAAGCACAAATGAGCATGCCGGTTACATGTGGCTTAGATTGCCTAGGTCCCCATCCACAAATGTATACATTGCAACATGTTACTTTCCATCACAGACATTGGATTTTGCCAAGCTTGTCTCTAGGAGGCATGTCTCACCTTTCTTAGCACTTCATGAGGACATTGAGGGAGGAGTTTTACACATAGAGGGCTTCAATGCTAAGACTAGGGACATGTAGGTAGAGACCCTAGATTTCCAAGATGATGCCATCATACTTCTATCTACACCGCGAAAGTCCAGTTAGAGATTGGAAGAGGTACACACTGGTTCCACCGTCACACAATATGGGAGATGTTTTTGGAACATGTGCACCACTCATGAGTTGCTCATCTACAATGGGATACAAAGATGGTCAGGATTAAAGACGTACACATGTTACCCACTATTAGAAACATGGTGAGAGAGAAGAAGAAGAAGAAGAATGTATTACCGTCCTCTGGGGGCCGAGAAACCGACCCATGGGACCCATGAAAATCACAATACAAGTGTCTCCCTTCTTTTATGGAAGGGGTAGGAAAACAACTATTCTGAAATACATTGAGTAATACAACATTCCCGATATTGAAGAATCTTGGCAATAAAATTGCCCAGAGTGGCTATATGGGTATGTGAAAGCAAGCTTGCGAGGGTGTCGTGTTCCTTTGTAATGTTGTTAAAGTCCCTCCTTATGCATGCATATCGTGGGCATGTAAGGAGGACATGTGCCTCTGTCTCTACTTGTTCTTGGTCACATAACTTGCAAAATCTTTGTTCCCTTGAGACATCTCCCCAAGCACCTTTCTCTACCTCCAAAGTGTGTGATCGGGTGCGGATGAGTGCAATACTTCTTCTTGCATTTGCAGGTATGGGTATAGTTATGTACTTTTGTGCATTATCTTCCTCCTTGGAGTAGGTGTCCCAATAGATGGGATTGATATGTGTACAATAGTACTCATACTTAGCCCTTTTCTCAGCTGATTGCCATTTTTGTTGCAATATTCCCAACAAAGCTTTATGAAATGCCTTCTCATCCATTTCCCCGGATGACATCTCAAGGTAGGATGTTACTCTCCATCTTTGGAACCATCTTTGAATGTCTTGCCACCAACCAGATGATAACATCTTGCTTTTGTTTGTCTTTTGAGGCCTTTTACTTGCTTCCCATGCTTTCATTGGTAATCTCTGCCACCCCATGTTCTTGACCTTCTTCACATATTTGAAAACCCTTCGTAGTGCTCTCAGTTCAATGGGCCTTGTACCAGAGAGAGAGAGAGAGAGAGAGAGAGAGAGAGAGAGAGAGGCTAGGGAGTGAAGAAGTGATACACAAATGTAGAAACCATGAAAGGCTTTCATTCATTCATCATCATCACATGAGACAAGTGAAGTACAAGCCTTATATGTGCTACACACTCACACGCTAGCACCAAGTGCATATGGGATAAGTCCCATAGTGACACGTGGCACTCTCACATGACTCCTAGGATGACACATCACACATCACATCTCTCACACACTCTTTGGCTATGATATTCCCAACACCCCTCTTCAGAGCAAAGAGTGTGAGACCCAACACGCAAAGAGTACATCAATCCCCCCTCCACCGCAATACTATAATGAGAAAGTCCAACTATTCAACCCCTCCTGTGTGATAATGACTTCTTAGTCAGCTTGCGACCAGCAAGGGCAGAGCATCACTCGTCACCCCTCCTTACTTTGAACTGGGTGGTCAATACCATCATACCAAAGTAAAAAAAAAACCAAGGACAACCCAGGGTAGAGTACCTCTTATTGACTCCAAATACATTCATTTTAGAGGGACAGCTCAAGGCTGATGTAACATGCAACGGTAATCTGATCGTGTAATCACAGTAAGACCTTCTTTAAACCTTTAGTGAGGAATTAGCGTCATGCACCACAGAGAGAGAAAGGAGATAAGGGTAGAGAGAGAATGGAGTCGGCAACCGATTGTGTCCCTGTACCCACTAAGGGCCCCCTCTCCCAATTAGGGAAGAATTTGCTTTATAGTTGGAGAACTGAGAAATACAAATAACACTCTTCGAGAGAGCATGGAAACACGCTTTTGAAGAGTACATTGTATACACGTATTGCAGACCCAAAGACCTGAGAGGCAACATCGACCAATACCGAGACCTTGATGTTGTCCACATTAACAATGTAGGGCACTTTTGCAAGGCAAGGAAGAGGCTTCTGCTGTCCATCGAGATGCAGGGTTACCGCATGAGGGAGGGAGTGAAATCTAAGAGTAATAGATTCTAAAGAGAGCTGAGAGATGACTGAAATATAGAGCTGAGAAGTGAGCTGTGCAAAACTATAAAGGATAACTGAAAAGACCTGTTGAAACAGTACCCAACCTTGCTCCGTTTGCTGGTCCAACACTCTGCTGACGTATTACGCACTTGTCGATGTAGCCAGTGTGTCACATTGCACCCAAGTGCAGGGGTGCAAATCGGGCGGTAGGTTCATTGCTTCCAAGTAGTCCGCCAAAATTTGTGGGAACTCGTAGAAAAAATCTTCGTCCAACGACACTGCTTCATGGGTTCCTCGATCACGGAACTTGGTATAAAACTTTTGGATCTTGCGTCTGACCCATGCTTGAATTTATGATGAAGGATCTGCTTTGACTACAAAACTTCGGCTTCATCAAGAACTTCAGGTTGCTGTTCGTCGAAAATCTTGGTAAGAGGAGGTCCAAAATGCGGCTTTAACCAAGCTACATGGAACACATTGTGCATAGTCCAATTGTCCGAAAGGCGTAACTTCATTGAAACACTATTGATCTTTTGAATGATAGGGAATGGTCCGAATCTCCTGAAAGACAACTTAGGGCATCGCTTGCCCACCTGCTTCAATCTCTGCTTGATAATTCGTAAATATACCCAATTGATCCTCTTTATATGGGACATCTCCTCTCGATTTGTTAACTTGGCACGTGTACGATGCTTGAGCTTTGGCAATGTGGGTCGTCACGGACTCTGTAATCTCTGCCATCGATTTGGTGGTTTTGTTGGCTTCAAGAGATTTGAGGAGTGATGTAAACCGTCGTCCAAATGCCGCTTCGTAAGGTGTGCGACCAATGCTTGAGGAATAGGTATCGTTCAAAATGGCCTGCACAAGCGGAAGAATCTACTCCCACTTTCCACGAGCATCATGACAATATGATTTTAAAATATCAAACGCTATACCATTATATTTTTCTGTCTCCCCATTCGATTGCGGATTGAAAGTGCTGGACATTTGCAGCTTAGTACCAAAATTATCGAACAAGGCTCGCCAAAAATTTGATGTGAATTTGGAGTCCTTGTCGGATGTGATGGTCCTTGGCAATCCACCAATGGGATACCAATACTTGATGAACAAACAAGTCACATCTTCAGCGCTGGCCGTCTGTTTGTAGGGAATAAGCAAACAATATTTACTAAAGCGACAAAAAATGGCAAGACATTGAGTGTTACGCGTACCTACGGATGCTAGAAGTGGTCCCACGAAGTCCATACCTATGTCTTGGAAAGGACCGTTGGGTATTGGCAATGGCATTAAGTAAGCCAGCCACTTTTTTGTGGGAAGCCTTGACCTTTTGGCATATCTAACAATTTTGAACATAGCCGTATACTTCCTTTCGCATTTTTGGCCAATGTACGATATGGGGAAGGTGAGTGGAAAGGTCGCAAAAAAGGGTTGATCTAACTTCTCCAAAGTACCATTGATATCCCGATGACCACCTGTGAGGGCGTCGTGGGCATCATGAAGAAGTAACTGCCGTTTGTCTTTGAGAACACATAATCTTTTCTTATAGAAAAGCTTACTGAGTAATGGCGTGGGGCGCGAGTCATGGCTAACTGGAACTGTGTGCCAAACTTTGTTGAATCCGCGTACTATGCCTTTATACTATCAAGATCCTTTCCCTGGATTTCAAGCACGGGCCTTCTCAATGGTCTAAAGTGGTTCTGCAGCAGCACTCTTAGAATGGCTCGAAAAATGCAATAACAGCCTCAAGACAGGTCGAAAAAGCACCAACAGCCTCAGACAAGTGGTCGGCTATGCTGCAGCAGCTTAGGGAACCCTAGAGTCGGTGATGGAGACAGTACCTTGTAGAACATGTTGGAACACTGAAAGGAAAGAGTTGAGTGGACACAAAATCAGAATACTTGCATATAGAATGAAGAAGAAAGAGGTCCTTAAGTAGGCACCTCATACAAGGTCACTGACATCACTGATGACCTCAAAGCTCCTCAATCATCTCCTCAATCTGCTCCTAGATTCACTCAATCATCCTATGTGGCTTTTCCACCACCTAACTGTGCTTGTGGGCACCTAACTGTGCCTCTAGCACTCACACATAGAAACATAAGGTGTGCCTGAGGCATACACCTTGAGATATCCCAACAAACCCCCCCTCAAGGAAATGCCTCAGGCTATGTCAAGGATACATCTAGTCTCATAGTTTCTCATGCCATCTCATGGTGGTCAAGGATAAATCTATGGCTAGGTTCTCATGCTAGCAAGGGTTTCCTTGAGCCCTAGTTAGGTGCCACATCATCATCTTCTTCTTCACCTTCATCTTCCACCTTCCCTTCCAAAGTCGATTTTGGAAGTGCAAGTTCTCTTCAAACCTGCATTCTCAGCATCTCATCCTTCAGGAGAGTCTTCCCAAGGGCAAGGCGAACCTGCAGAACAAGCTACACGACTTACCTCGCCATCTTCTGGGCGGCATTGTCTCAGGAAGCTGCGACGATCTTTTTCCTGGTTCTCACTGTAGAGAGCTACATTGTCGATTTCCTCTCAGAGGGAGCTGGGCGACAGCACGACCTCCCTGCTCATCAAGTTTGAGCTCTTTTGGAGCAGTATTCGGGTAGATTTCGACGAAAAACCAGTCCAAATATCCTCTACAATGCTGGGCGACGTGGCCGTTTTCTGCGCAATTCCTTCCTGAGGGAGAAGCTCTACCTATTTACCTTTCTCTTCAGTACAAAAGCCCTCTGAATTCTGATCTTTGCATAACGATTTGGAGCAGATTTCTGAGTTGCCTCTTTGGCCATGAAAGCTTGACTATGCAAGTCTAAGTTTGACCTTGGACAGTCAAAGTTTGACTGATAGTTTGACCAAGATTTATTTTCAGTCTGCTATGCTCATTTTTCTAACATCTACTTGGTCATTTCTTGCTTAGACATCTTGCATTTCAAGATTGTTACTCTTTGAAAAGATTACCTTTTATTGCTCATATATCACTTGTAAGAGAGACAGACACTGCCCATATCTGGGTTAGACCCTCTCATGGCTACCTTATATAATCTTGAGAAGTTCAATGGAAAGGGCTTCCATACATGGCAAATGAAGGTAAAATTTGCATTGATGCGGGAGAACTTATGGGGACTTGTCAAACCTACTCCTACCGCTTCTTCTACGGCCTCAAATGCTGGAGAATCTTCAACTCCGACACGACCGGCAAGGGATCCAGCAAGAGAAGAAAAAGCATATGGTATAATTGCTTTAGCTTTGGGTGATGATTACATACATCATATATCTGACTTGGAGTCTCCATCGGAAGCATGGCAGAAGCTAGACTTGATTTTTAGTGCAAGCTCTCACATATCTAAACTATCACTTAAAATCTCTTTCTTTGAATTAAAGATGGCAAGTGATACTACTTTAGCTGCTCATGTCAACTATATGCGGAGTCTTATGACTCAGTTAGCTTCTATCAACTCCCCTACATGTACATGCACACAATGTCTGTAGGAGGTACCATGGAACAAAAACATACACATGGCCTACATCATAAGGTGACCAGAGGTGTTTACAAAACACACAACACACAATAATTTATTTTCATTCATTTTGGAGGACTATCTAGGCTGAGTACCTTGACATAAAAAGAGAAATCTGGATAGTCCTCCAAAATGAATGAAAATAAATTATTGTGTGTTGTGTGTTTTGTAAACATCTCTGGTCACCTTATGATGTAGGCCATGTGTATGTTTTTGTTCCATGGTACCTCCTACAGACATTGTGTGCATGTACATGTAGGGGAGATAACCATTGGAAGGTATGTTTGTATCCCTTTCTGTTTACCTTACACCCAAGGAAACCCTTGCTAGCATGAGAACCTAGCCATAGATTTATCCTTGACCACCATGAGATGGCATGAGAAACTATGAGACTAGATGTATCCTTGACATAGCCTGAGGCATTTCCTTGAGGGGGGGTTTGTTGGGATATCTCAAGGTGTATGCCTCAGGCACACCTTATGTTTCTATGTGTGAGTGCTAGAGGCACAGTTAGGTGCCCACAAGCACAGTTAGGTGGTGGAAAAGCCACATAGGATGATTGAGTGAATCTAGGAGCAGATTGAGGAGATGATTGAGGAGCTTTGAGGTCATCAGTGATGTCAGTGACCTTGTATGAGGTGCCTACTTAAGGACCTCTTTCTTCTTCATTCTATATGCAAGTATTCTGATTTTGTGTCCACTCAACTCTTTCCTTTCAGTGTTCCAACATGGTATCAGAGCCATTTGATCCTCCTTGAGATATCCCAACAGAACAGGGTACTGACGAGCAGATAATAGGCGCCTAGATAAGCGGGGGTTGATTTGAAGCAAGCGAGCAGCTGATATGGCTGTGTGTTACATGATCCAAGCACCTGCGCTCTGACCCTCTAAAGGAAAGAGATGATCCGCAAGAGAAGCACAAAGCTATACCGTCTCTCTGCTTGAGTGAGAGAGTAGCCTCCTCTTCTACCACGAACTGAAGCTTCTTCATTCCTCCTTCCAGAAAACTGGGCTGTCCTCTTGAAATCGGCCATGAACTCACTTGAAAGCTGAAACAGCTTGGGAATGACACTATTGGAGACGGTTATGGAGGCAGCAAGCTATGGAGAAGGAGGGGCTGTGCAGAAAATCCAATCAAGTAGGGGCAGCTGAAAATAAGAGATAGAATGAGGCAAAACTGAGGCGGCTGAGAGGAGGAGACTGCATAGGCAGATTAGGGTTAGGGTTGATGACGTGGCAGGGCTGATTAGGGAAGGGCTAACCTGCTCTGATAGCATGTAAGAAACATGGTGAGAGTGAGTGAGAGAGAGAGAGAGAGAGATAGGCTAGGGAGTGAAGAAGTGATACACAAATGAAATTTAGAAACCATGAAATGCTTTAATTCATTCATCATCATCACATGAGACAAGTGAAGTACAAGCCTTATATGTTCCACCACATCCATGCTCTTCACCACAACGCTTTCCAAAGCGGGAATTTACTTCTCAATGTCAACATGATAAAAAAGATAGCCATAATTTGAGTGACAAGAAGAAGAAAGGACCTTGCTTTTAATGCGGGAAGCTTGCTTCGAGGTAGATATGGTTAAACGAGGGCCTATACCTAGTAATGTAGTTATGCCTCAGACTAGTTATTCTAAGAAAACCTCAGGTATCTCAAAACCAAATAAGTTTGGCCGAAATTCTGTGGCATGAAAGGTCTGGCCAATTGAACTTGCAAAGCCTAGCTGTCATGGATAGGAAAGGTTTTGTGCGTGACCTACCTCATCTTCGACAACGAAGATGATTCGCAAACGATGTATCATGGAAACACACAGCCTGAAAAGTTTTCGAAGAAGGGTTAAGAAAAAAAAATCCTGGGAGCTGGTACATTTTGATCTATGTGGTCCTCTGAATGTCAAATCATTATGAGGTAAGGGAAGACATGGGTGTAATTCCTAAAGGAGAAGTCTGAGACCTTAAGTACTTGAAGGAATTTGTTGCCATGGCTGAAACTTAACTGGCAAGCGTGTTAAGGCTCTCAGATCAGTTTAAGGGGGAGAATATAAATAAGAAAAATTATTGAAGTTTGCAAAGAGAAGGGCATGGAAAGAGCAATGTGCTTCTTATATTCCCTAAAAGACAGCGTTGTGCATGAACTGTCCTCTAGGTGAGACAACCAGGAGTAAAGCTGAAAGCCCATAACTGACCAAACTACGTGTGGTTGAAGTAGTAAAAATACAGCTACGTACCTTCATAGCTGGAGTGCTACGAAAGACTCACTAATTTTTTTTCCTAAAGAGGCCTTTGTAGTTGTCACCTCAGGATATTTGGCTGCACTACCTTTGCTTGTATCCCTGATGCGAAAAAAGAAAAAAACTGGATAATAAATCAGTTAAATGTGTTATGAGACCTTGGGTGAGTTTTTTGTGTCTTGTATGGTGATGTAAACCCATGCCTCTAGGCCTGGACGCCAAAGCCTTTGGAACTAAAGTGCATAAAAAAGAGAGTCCAATTGAAAACCTTGTTGGTAGAAGTCAGGTGCTTATATGTGCACTTTTCTAGCAAACCACATTTTACTTACTCAAGGGGCATGCATTATACTATTTTGTGGTGATGACTGTGTAACTCTCTCATTCTTCTTTGTCTTCCTATTTTTGGTTCTGTGATCTTGTAAGTTTGCTTAACTTTTCTTTTACATTTCTCCTTTCTTAAGTTCCATTTTTTGTATAAAACAGATAATCAAAGCACCTTGAAAATTAAATTTTTGATAATGATGACTTGCTTTAAGAAACATGAGGTTTTGATTCAATACAGTGGTATAATACTTTTTCCAGGATACAAGCACAGAAGTTAAAAGCGAGTGTCTTGACATTTTATGTGATGTACTTCATCGTTTTGGTAACTTGATGGTAGTGGATCATGAGAAATTGCTGAGTTCATTGCTTGTACAACTCACTTCAAATCAAGCTGGCCTCAGAAAGCGTGCAATTCAATGCCTTGGTGAGCACTCCATAGCTGTAATCTTCTGTATGTATATTGTTTAAATGAAGCATCATTTTTTACGCTTTAGCATTCTGGAAGTCTTGTTTATGTTCTTGTTTCTCTATTCTGTTCTTCTGTCTAGCACTTTCGTGCCATGGGCTATGGATTATGATGTTAGGGTTACTGCTGTTGTGTCATTCGCTCTGGATGTGTCAGCCAACCAAGCAAAAGAAATGAATGAAATGAAACAGTTCATTAATGTCACTGAAGATGCAGCATATGCATGACATGACGCCTGTACAAGGTGCACAGTTCCAGCCTGTAAATAAGGACATCATTCTCTTTTGTAGTTAACATCAATCTTGCAGACTAATGAGCACTGTCGAGTGTTTGGGACGAAACCCTGCATGGGATGGTGCCTTGACTCCTTGTGTCTCGGCTCATTTGCTGATTTTTTGCTCAATGATATTGCATACAGCTTGGCCATTAGGCTGCTCATCATGATTGTACGGTAGTTTTTTATCATCCTGCTATCTCCCCCCTTATGGATCAATACAATCCTGCTAAGCTGCCATTCTGATGGAAATCCTTCCTCTAGAGCCATAATCATATGCGTGGTGAGCATTCTTTCTTCTCTCC
Source organism: Dipteris shenzhenensis (assembly GCF_047967505.1). NCBI lineage: Eukaryota > Viridiplantae > Streptophyta > Polypodiopsida > Gleicheniales > Dipteridaceae > Dipteris > Dipteris shenzhenensis. Next base: position 4,442,134 of record NC_141624.1, on the reverse strand, counting down.
TCCCCATGTCAGCATCTCGGCCACTAGTCCTTGTGTGTCTGGAGCCTTACTGCCATACAACTTCTGGAAAAACTTTCTGGGATTTTGTTTAAGCTCCTCAAGACTCTCAAGCTGTTTGCTCTTGAGACTATTCTTTTTTTTTTCCTTACCACCTGTTTGTATGCTCAAGCTTTGCCCTCTTTCTCAGCTGTAGCCACTGTTTCCCAGGCCCTATTTGCATTTTTACATTCCTGGTAATACCGGTGCTCGCAGCACATTCCATTGCTCCTCCCGTTGCTTTCAATAAAGCAATTTTGGGCTGCTACCTGCAGCATTTGTGGTATGCATTTGTTCTTTATGTGACAAGTAGATGGCATCTGAGTTTGTGACATTGCTGTCTCTATTTCCCTCTCATAAATATGAGCCTTTTTGAAGTCCATTCTCAGCTTGGGGTGTGCAGGAATTTTCTGTTTTTTTCTCAGCATTCTTTGTCCCTATGATGCCTAGAGACATTACTCTGTGGTCAGACTCAACAGTCTCCTCAATCTTGAGATATTCAAGTATGTTTCTTGCAGGCAGGGTTATGATCACGTAGTCAATGGCACTTGATCCTTGAGGGGTTTTGTATGTGTAACCTTCCGTGTCTTTAGAAATATGAGGTGCCATTTGCAAGCCGAAGCATCTGCATAAGGTGAGAAGCATGTGGGTGATCATCTTTTAATGTCGTTTTCAACTTCCTTTCTTCTTCATTGTCCTCATCCATTTCTTTCATCCATATGGGTCTCTTCCTCCCAATGTAATGATGCCTTGCATTGAGCCGTCCATGCATTGAAACCCCTTGCGAGAATAATTGCATGGTCTCTAGAAAACATCCTCCCCCAAATGCATGAGAGGATCTTTTCTTGTAGATGGGTGATTGCGGAGGGCAATGTAGCACGCTGCCAGTCTGATATTGGCCTCTCTTGCTACTATCTCTAACTGCATATATTGTTTATGTGGGCCTTCGGTTTTTTCCCATGCCATCCACAGAGAGAGAGAGAGAGAAAGAAAGAAAGAAAGAAAGTTTATTAAAGTCTTCGGAAGACCGATGGGTCTATGAGACTGTGAAAATCCTGATACAACAAGCTGTGGTAGTGGAGCTACTAAACGAGCATCCATACCAATGCAAAATGCAAAAATGCAGAATTATAGTCCTAAGTCCTAAGTACAACATAGTCATGTCGATCTTCGACTATATATTAGTCTCAACATCATCATCAATATCATCATCATCATCGGTAGCAGCAAGATATCAGGATGGATGGGGTAGTGGAGGCATGAAGTCGGCAATAGAGTGCTGTCGGCCACTCAAAGGTGCGGTCATGGCATGTCTCTTGGTTGTAGCTGTGCGTCTGACTAGGGCTACTGTGACCCCCGTCGGTCGGGGTCCGACTCTAAAGAAGGGGATGTCCCTGAGTGTGATCTGTGTGTCGAGCGGCTGTCTGAGCTGTTGGGTCACAAGCTCTGGGTCATGGTCATGTCGAGGCCTCGTCTCGTGGGGGTCCACGTGATCTAGCTGAAAGAACTCTGTGATAGAGCTCTGAGAGGGATCAGCCGAGGAAGAAGTCTGCTCTTGTCTCTGTGCTTGAAGTATCCTCTCCTGGTGTCTAAGTGCCTCATGAATGAAACTTGCCAAACACCGCTGGTCTGGGTAGGAGAGGAAACAGGCCAAAATCCCGTAACTATTCCTGAAGAGGCAGTGGAAACGTCCTCGGATCTCATAGTACATAGGACACCTGAAGATGAAATGCTCCTCTGTCTCAACCTCTTGCATGTCACACAGTGTGCATATGCGCCTCTCCTTGGGTAGTCGCTCTGCTTTGCTGCTCTCGATGCGGAGTCCGTGTGAAGAGACCCGGAACTGTCGAAGAGAGATCCTCAACGAGTGGGGTAGGTGAATTTGTGTGTATCCTAGTGGGTCAATGAAACCCTCCGCTGTGATATGTAAGAAGTGATCTCTATAGAAGCTAAGCTTCACTGGGAGTTCACTCGGTCCCAAGCAGGTCCGAAATGTGTGTAGCTGTAGTAGATCCTCACGGGTAACCTGGTTGACCTCGTGTGATAAGAGGGGAGAAAACACAGCATCCATGCTGTACTGGAAGGGAGGTAGTCTATCCATGTGGAGCCCCAATTCCTCAAACCATCTCTCTATACGTGCATACCAACACCTCTGGTCTCCTCCTGCTGCAAGTGCCATAGAAGAGGATAGAGCTATCCATGGTAGCTTGCTATGCCCCGAGGTATAATCCCCATATTCCCTAACTTGGTACAGATATGTGATGACCTGAAATGTAGCATCTAGCTGTAAAGGGGGTGACCGAAACTCAGCCTAAATGATCTGGTGAGGAACGGATGACTTACCACGAATCATCCGTGATAACATGAGAACCTGTAGCCGCTCCACACGGGCCCACTCTGTATCCGACAAGTCTGGTCCCCAACAAGGGCTGCTGTACATCCCCATTGAGCGAGCCAAGGAGTCAAAAAGCAATCCCTTGGTGCGTGGATCCTGAAAGTGCAAGCGGAAGCACTGCCTCTCTAGTCTGGCCAATGAACCATACTCTCTACTCAAGCGTGCCTGCATCGCGGGTCTCATAGTGAAGCTGGGTCGGGAGAAGATAACCCCAAGATAAGTGTATGATGAAACTATCTCAACCGATGACCCCGTAAATGTGAACTGCTCCTGTCGCATGATGGCTGGAGATGTATTGAAGATCATGACCTTGGTTTTACCTAGGTTGACCTTCAAATCATGAGACTCACAAAAGGACTGTACTGCGTCTCGGTGTATTTGAAGCCTCTCTGTTGAGGAAGACAAGAGAGCCACGTCATGTGTGTAGCAAAATCTGGATTAGCGTGCCCGCAAGAGAGCAACCTGCCCCCCTTGTGTCTACATCACTCTCTCAAGCTCGTCAATGTAGAGGCCAAACAAGGTAGGCGACAAAGGACACCGCTCATGATCTCGTCTGTCTACCCGGATCTTGCCCGAACTCTGCCAGAAACTCTCTTGTAAAGTGCCTTGATAGTCCAAATGATCTCCTGGTCATAACCCAAGTGATGTAGGCGCCGTATGAGGGGGCATTCGGGACTGTGTCAAATGCTTTGCGGAAATCCACAAAGCAACAATAAACCCTCTGTTTTCGTGACCTCGCCTCCTTGATGATACATTTGAGTGTGAGAATGTGGTCCATGGTTCCATGATCACGTCGGAATCCGGCCTGTCCTACTGCTCTAAGTCTTCAACACTCTGCAAGTGTGCTAACCTCGGAGTCAAGTACTGATGCATAAATCTTGGACATGACATGTCCAATCATAATGGTCCTGTAGTTCTCCAGGCTCATGGAATCCCTTGCCTTGTGGATGGGTTGTTAGAATCATTATTATAATTCAGCAGTGACCAATGTAATGTAATAAGTAGGTTAGGGGCACTTTTCCCTCATTTAGAGGTTTTTTTTCCTAACCATAGTTAGTTCACTAACTACGGTTAGTGAAGGATAAGGTTTTGTCACTTAGACAAAACCCATCCCACTTCTTGTATCAGTCACTTCTTCTATTGCAAGTACTACGTTCAGCTCTCTTGCTTCCTGCTCTCACTCTCTCGTTTCTAACATTTGGTATCAGAGCAGCTAGACCCTGCTCCTAGCTTCCTTGCCCGCAAGCTTAGTGCCCAGCTACCCTGCTCCTTGCTCTTCTTGCTCGTCGTTCGTACAGCTCCTTGCCCGTACAATCCATCCGTACAATCTGTCCGGACTGATTGCGTACAGCTCATACACTCGTCATACACCCTGTACAGCTCTTGCACCGTCGTACCAGCGCCAATCTGCTCTCAGCTCCCGTCCGTACAAGCGCCGTCGTTCGTACTGCAGAGTAGCATTGTCGCCATCTTGTACACTGCTCCCATGAGCAGTCCGTACACTGCAGTACAGCGCCGCACATGCGCTGTCTTCTAAACAGCTACCACCGGACGTTGTACCCTCGACAACCAGGTACCTGCGTCGTACCTTTGCTGTACGACCGTCATACAGTTGATAGCAGACCGTCGTACATAGCCGTACAATCTTGCGTCAGCCAGCCGTACGTCCGTACAACACAACTAGCAACCGTACACCCGTACAACAAGAGCCGTACATCCGTACAACAGCAGCCCGTACAATTGTACGGACTGTCAGTAGTGTCGTTGCTGTCCGTACAGGATACATCTGGTTTTGTTGATTCCTACAGTTCTGTTCTAGCAATTTTTGTTTCGGAGCAGATTTTCCTTGTCAGGCATTTGTGCAGTGAGCCATTGTTTGGCTGTGGATTCAAGCAGGTGCATTTTGGGATTGAGGGTGTGCTCATTTGTGCACATTGGCAGTGGAATTTGGTTCTTTTTGCAGATAAATTGCAAATTGGGGCTTTCAGTCAATTTGCCCCTTTTTTGAGTTGCAATTTCTTGCAAAAATTTGGGGCTTTTGCAATCGCACTGCAATTTTGCAGTGAAATTTGGGGCTTTTGCAGGCAAACTGCAATTTGTGTAACATTTGGGGATTTCAGACCATTTGCCCTCTTTTGTATGAAATTTCCCACAAGAAATTGGGGCTTTTGCATTTGGGTTGCAATTTTGTAGGTAAAAGGGCAGTTTGGAAGTTTGCAAGTAGTTTTGGACTCAGTACGAGTCAAATTGCAAACTTTTGCCACCTTTTGCAGATTTTTGGGAATTGAGCAGAGCTTTGTGGTGCATTTTGAGCCTTTGATAGGTTGTGACAGTATTTGTCATTGTGGGCATATTTTTCTTTGCATATTTTACTTGTGCATTTCATATCCTAGGAAGGGATTTCACTTGGTCAGTTTTCTGTATTTTTTGAGATTATCTGGTGCAAATGGCTCAGAACAACTCAAATGAGGTGTTCGGGGTTCTCACACAGGAGAATAAGTTGGATGGCACCAACTACTCCTTGTGGAGATTCATGGTTCGCAATATCTTGGTTGGCATACATCTTTGGGATTATGTCAATGGAGATGAAGAAAGACCAGATACAATGCCTATACCTGTCACTCCTATTGCTGGAGGCAGGGGTAGAGGTACAAATACAGCACAGGTGATTGGAGCAGCGGCTCCAGGAGCTCCCACAGTAGAGCAGAAAAGATGGAACTCTAGAGATGCACAAGCTCTTTCAGTAATTTCTCTTTCTGTCAAGAGGTTCATTATACCTCATATTCGGTCATGCAAGACATCTATGGCAGCTTGGGAGATACTTGAAAGTATGTTTGCACCAAGAAATGATGCCAGGGTTTCCTTTCTGGAGCGAGAACTTTCCCATACAAATATGGAGGGAGATTCCATGAACTCTCACCTCACAAAGCTTCAGGACCTCAGGGAACAATTGCTGAATATTAATGAAGTCATTCCGGATTCAGAGATGATCACCACCACTTTGAACTCTCTTACTGAGTCCTATCTCGGTTTCCACACCTCGCTGAATCAGTCATTGAGGGGGGGCAGCAATCCCCTCTCCTTTCACGAGTTGGTAGGACTTCTGTTGCAGAAGGAACAAACACGTAGAAATCTGGCAACCTGGGCTGGCGAGCATGCTATGCTCTCCAAGTTCAAACCCAAGGGTAAAGGGCAGCATAAGTCATATGCCCATCAGCCCACACATCAGCATAAAGCTGATTCTGGACAGCCTTCTTATAAGGCACAGGGTGATACAAATAAGCATAAAAAGAAGGGCATCTGTCATTAGTGCAAGAAGCGTATAGCCAAAAAAAAGAAAAGGGATTCTGGTATGGTTGTATCAGATGGATCAGGTCCACATTGTCATGATGGAGGAGATGTTGCAGCCAACTTGGTTGAAGAGCACTATGCCTTTTTGACTTGCACTTCAGATTTTTTAATGGGTAGGTCAGATACTACAGCCACTAATGATGATGACCCATATGCTTTCTTGACTTGCAGTTACGATCCTTCAAAGGATGAATGCTCTTTCAGTGTTGATGAGACACTACATACTTGGTATTTTGATAGTGGTGCTTCAAAGCACATCACTTCCAAGAAGAATCTGTTTGTAACTTTGCATTCTTCACCCACCAAGAAGAAGGTAACTTGTGCAAATAATTCTTCTCATTCAGTGTGTGGAGTGGGAGACATTATTCTCACATCCACTGATGGCACAGATCAGATGTACTCTATGTGCCAGGTATAAAGAAGAATTTGCTTTCAGTGTCCTCACTCAATAGAGGAGGATTTCATGTTGTTTTTGATGATGACAAGTGTGCAGTCAGAGACAAAGAAAATGAATATGCTTTGAGGATTTCATGTTGTTTTTGATGATGACAAGTGTGCAGTCAGAGACAAAGAAAATGAATATGCTTTGAGGTTGTCTGGCACTCTGTATCGGGGTCTTTTTCAGCTTGATTTATATGAAAAAAGATCCCATCTTGCATTATCAGTTAGCACTCCCACTGTTGCGATGCAGAATGCGGAGTTATGGCATGCCAGGTATGGGCACATGAGCTATGGCAGCTTAATGACACTTCAGAGGCATGATATGGTTGATGCATTACCTCCTTTGGAGTCGCCTCCTCCTCATGCATGTGAAGGTTGCATTCTTTGCAAAATGCATTGGCTTCCCTTAAAGAAGGATGGTTCAGTGAAAGCTACAAGAAAATTGCAGCATATTCACAGTGATATCTGCGGTCCCATGAGGACACCTGCTTTTGGGGGTTATCTCTATTTTGTTACATTCATTCATAGATGACGTTACCAATTATACTTGGGTCTATGGTCTCAAGGCAAAATCAGAAGTGTTTATGCATTTCAAACACTTTGTGGCTATGGTTGAATAGGAGACAGGACTCAAGGTGCAGACACTTCGCACAGATCGAGGGGGGGAGTACATGTCTCAAGAAAAAGCATTATGCATCAGCTTACAGTGAGGCTTACATCTTAACAGATTGGCAAAGCTGAGTGGAAGAATCGCACCACCATGGAAATGGATAGATGCATGCTCACAAGTAAGAAGTTGCCTTATTGGTTTTGGCTGAAAGGCCTCATGTGTGCAAACTATATTTTAAATTGGGCTCCTACAAAGGCTTTGAAGACAATCACTCCCTATGAGGCATGGCATGGGAGAAAGCCTTTAGTGGACCACATCAAAGTTTTTGGTTGTGTTGCATATGCCCACGTGCCTGTGGAGTTCATACATAAGTTGTCAAATAAGGCACTAAAATGCATTTTTCTGGGATATACTTCACAAAGCAAAGGCTATCATCTCTACAATCCTGCTACACGCAAGATTTGTGTCAGTAGAGATGTCATATTCTCTGAAAATTCTGCACATACAAATGCTGAATTTCAGATTCCGGCCTCTTCAGATGATGTGTTTGAGGGGATGCTTCCTATAGCATTTGGTTCCCCCGCTGAAAATCAGAATTTACAGCAACCTCCGCCAGCTCCACAAGTACAGATTCAGCCCCCAGCTGAATTGGTACAACCTCAGGGTGTGGATGAAGTTGTTAGGCAAGAAATTCAAGAGATACACGCAGCCAAAACAGTCCCGCATTGGTTGCTTCAGACTCTCAAGGAGAGTAGGCTTGAAGCTCCATTGCCTGGCAGAACTTGTAGTGCAGTAAGGCACATGGAGGGAGCTCATTCAGTTGAATCAGCTTATGCAGGTACTCTTCTTGATGAGGAGGAGCCTGAGACATTTGAAGAAGCAAAAGATAATGTGCATCGGATGAATGCCATGCACGATGAGTTGCAGTCCATTCATAAAAATCAGACTTGGGATGTTGTGGATTTGCCACAAGGTAAGAATGCCATAGGTACACGGTGGGTTTTCAAAGTCAAAAGAAAGTCAGATGGGTCCATTGATCGGTACAAGGCAAGGCTGGTTGCAAAAGGATATGCTCAGAAAAAGGGCATAGATTATGAGGAGACTTTTGCTCCTACATCTAGGATGACAACCATCTGGCCAGTTATAGCCATGGCTACAAATTTTGAATGGAATGTTCATCAGTTGGACATTAAAACAGCTTTCCTTAATGGAGACTTGTTGGAAGAAGTTTATGTCAAAGAACCTCTGGGCTTTGAAATTTCAGGAAATGCACATCAGGTATGCAAGCTGAATAAAGCTTTGTATGGGCTGAAACAAGCCCCACGTGCATGGTATGCCAAAATTGATGCCTTTCTGGCCAGCAAGGGGCTGCACAATAGTCCAACTGAGAGCACCCTCTACATCAAGAAGGATGGAGGGGATATTCTGGTCATCATTCTTTATGTAGATGACATGCTGCTCACCGGATCAATTGAGGAAGTAATTGCAGATTTCAAGGCCCAATTGAAAGCTACATTTGATATGTTAGACTTGGGCTTGTTACATTTCTTTTTGGGGATTCAGTTTATTCAAGAGAAACGTGGCATTGTTATGTCTCAGTCTAAGTATGTTCAAAAGCTCTTGGACAGATTCAACATGCATGATTGCAAGCCTATGTCCACTCCCATGGAGCCGGGGCTGAAGTTTACAATGCATGATGCGGGTGAATCAATTGATGTCACACTCTATAGTCAAGCTGTTGGATGTCTCATTTATCTCTGCAATACACGACCTGATATTCAGTTATCAGTTTCTCAGGTGTGCAGGTATATGCACAGCCCAAAGATTATGCATTGGCAGGCTGTAAAACACATCTTCCGTTACTTGCAAGGTACAAAGTCTTTTGGCTTGATGTTTCCCAGGGGGGGTGACTTGCAGATGCATGCTTACAGTGACTCAGATTGGGTTGGAGACTATGATACTAGGCAGTCCACCAGTGGGAATTGTTTCTTTCTAGGACATGCTTGCATTTCTTGGTTGAGCCAGAAACGGTCTACAGTGGCTACCTCCTCATGTGAAGCTGAGTACAGGGCAGCTTTCACAGCGACAGTTGAATGTGTTTGGCTGCGTCGTTTATTTGCTGATCTTCATCTTTAATTGGAGGGTCCTTCTCCGATTCTCACTGATAGTTAGAGTGCTATAGCAATGGCAAAGAATCGTGTGTTTCATGCTCGCACGAAGCACATTGAGGTTCACTATCACTATGTCAGAGAGAAGTTGCATGCAGGAGAGATCAGTATGATCTATGTGTCAACACATGACAATGTTGCAGACATCTTCACCAAACCACTTCCACGTGAAATGTTTGAGGCATTTTATAGTTCCTTGTACTTATATCCTTTTGGTGATTGATCATTTCCTTGTACATGACATTGGCACTGCAAGGAGGTGTTAGAATTGTTATTATAATTCAGCAGTGACCAATGTGATGTAATAAGTAGGTTAGGGGCACTTTTTCCTCATTTAGTGGTTTTTTTCTTAACCACAGTTATTTCACTAACTACGGTTAGTGAAGTATAAGGTTTTGTCACTTAGACAAAACCCATCCCACTTCTTGTATCAGTCACTTCTTCTATTGCAAGTACTATGTTCAGCTCTCTTGCTTACTGCTATCTCACTCTCTCGTTTCTAGCATGGGTGAGATAGTGTTAATGGTATAAGAGTGTGGAAATCCCAAACAAACTGCTTCATTGAAAAGCTTTGCTAAGATCGAGGCTAGGAGGTTAATCCCATATGCAATGAACTCAGTGCATAGTCCCTCATGATCCTTTGCTCGGCCATTATGAAGTTTCATTACGGCATCCTTTACCCCTCTTCTAGTGAAGGGGATGCATGATGTGGGACGAGGCATGTGTGAGAGGTTAGGGACTGGCTGATTTGGGATGTCATAAAGTGTGCATGCATAATCAAACCAGATCTGAGTGTTAGTGAGTGGCGGAGGGGACCGTCCTTCTAGAAATCTCAGCCAGAAGTTGTTACTAAACAAAATGTTCAGTAGCTCCTCCTCGTTCCGATGAACGAAGCCTAGTTTCTTCCTCCGTATCAGTCTACGGTATTCACGTAGCGTATTTGGTGCGCTCGGAAGACTGTTTTTGGTTTCAAATCTGAGTTGACAGCAGAAAGCCTTACGCTTATCATCGTACCAGCTATTACAGGGTATGGTTCCATGGTGTGGTGGGCGGGTGGAGCGGGTGGTGTGGGAAAAAGCGTGAATGGCAGCCTCGTGTAGTGAGCGGGTGACAAGGTTAGCACGATCCTCTACAAGAGGTTTGAAGTCAATATAAGCGAGAAGTATGTATAGACGGCCAGAGTAAGAAGGTGAGTGATCCCGATCAAAGCGTATATCGTGCTAGGTGGAGTAAGCACTAAGTGGGGTGGAACGTGATGTGCGAAGGGAGGTGGAGATGCTAAAGAAAAGGTATGTATGATCAACCCCTGGGAGGAGAGGTGCTACAGTGAAGTCAGTAATGCGAGATGTGAAGATAGGGGATCCCATGATGTAATCAACAACACTGGAGCCCCCCCCATGTGGAAAGGATGTGAAACCACTTGAAGCGGGCCATCTGTCAAGATCGTTATGAGATCATGTATCCTGCCGAGGTCTAATAGGGCCTGCCCATAAGATGAGAATGGACCTCGCCTGTCAACTGAAACCCGTAGCATACTTGCCTCCTGAAGGTCAATATCTGGCAGTAGGGTGGAATCATCTCTAAAGTCAAGAAGTGGTACCTGACGGGCCCTTGTTCTTGCGTTGAAGTCCCCCACTAGAAGGACTTCTCCGTGGCTAGAAAAGTCAACAATGGACTGATAAAGGGCAGCAAATGGGGATGTCTCATCATCACCTCGAATATCTCTGGCAAAGTGGGAGGTCTCCGAGGGGAAGTAGCAAACTGCGACAAACAGATCCCGGCTGTGCATGTGTTGAATCCGGATCCAAATAAATCTGGAATGTGTATCTCTCTGCTCTACTGAAATGATCCCCCGAAGTGTGGATCTGAAAAGGACTGCAACTCCACCTGAACCTTGAACTCCTCCTGTACCCGTCGTCTCATCTCTGTAGGGAGACCCCCATGTATATCCGTTGACTATTGGAATAGGGCGCTCTGGGCTCTGATGGGTCTTTGTATAAGAGACTATGTCATGGCTTGTATAGGATTCTGAGAAGTTCCCTGGTTCTGACCATAAGGTACCATTACAGTTCCAAATGGTGCAAGACAGGGTCTCGGATATCTGAGTCTCGTAGACCCCGCTTTCCTATGTAGGGGAGGGGGCAGGTGCCCTACGGGGGCCTGTAAGAAGTCGTCCCTCTTGTACCACTGCCCACTTCCCCTCCTTCCGGGCCTGATTCCGCTGCTGCAGCAAAGAGCGCCTCTCCTCAACCTGTAGAGGTGTGAGGTCCTCATCCATAGAGATTGCTGGCTGATCTCGAAGGACTGACCTGCGTCGTAGAGTTGAAAGTCGTGCCTGAGTGTCATGGAACGGTATGATCAGGGGTTGCTCTCGGTTGGGATCTCTCCCCACCCGCCATGTCCTCTTTATCCTATGCTCAGCCACACCCAGGGTAGCGGCCACGAACGCAGTCGCATCTACCATCGGTGTAGCCTCAGTGCGTGGAATCCTGCGTACTCTGATGTTGAGAGCCTTACTGGCTCTCTGCTTCTGCTCCATGAGGGTAGCCGAAACGGTTACCCTTTCCGGTTCCCGTTTGGCCACGTCAACCCATCTGGAAGTCTCCTCAATAGCAGATTGCATGCTCGCAATCTGTGCCTCGACCACCGGGGTACTCCCTGGGACAGTATGTATGGCTGTGACCTCCTGTCGGAGCTGCATGATATCTTGTCTGAGTCCCTGAATAAGGCCCGCCTGCTCCCGAATGGCCCTAGCTTGCTCTTGTATGATGCGGCTCTGTTCCTAGTTGAAGCGGACCTACTCCCGTGCGAAGCGAGTCAGCTCCATCTCACGCTCACGGAAACTATGTCTCTCCATGAGCAAGGTCTCATGGGCCTTTGGTGTATCAGCCCACCCATGTCCATGCTGAAACTGTGGTGACTGTGGCATGAAAGTGTGGGACCGAGTCCGGAAACTAGACGGTGACTGAGTGAGGAATGGAGATGACAGTGGAATGGATGAGGCAGTCCCAACGGGGTGTGGGAGCGTGGGCTGATTGAGAGGGAGAGGGGAGAGTGAATCGTAATGCGGAACAGTGTATGACACCTCCGAAGTAGGGGTCCTAAGCTGTGCGAGAGCTGTAACAGGAGAGGAGGGGAAGGGAACAACAACCGGCGCCATGGGCATGAGTATGTCACTGATCGTAGATGTAGAGAGAGCTGAGACTGGAACTAGAGCTGAGCCTGAAGCGGGGGCTGAAGTCGAAGGAGAGAGAGAGAGAGAGAGAGAGAGAGAGAGAGAGAGAGAGTGATGTATTAATGTTTGCAAGAGGCCTCGCGGGCCAATGAGACAAAGTACAGGCCAAGAAGTAACTCATACAAGCCGCGAAGGGCTGAAGCAAAGGGTTCACTAAGACCCTTGCTGAAAGCTAAAGTGCTAAACTAGTGAATCAAGTGTCCAAATACTAGAGTAGCAAAAGCAAAATAACAGAGAGAGAGAGAGAGAGAGAGAGAGAGAGAGGTCTAATCCATGGGTTTTATTTTGTGTCATAGCAATGTTGGCGTCTAGTACGTCAGATGATCTCCTCGGGAGGGCTATTCTTCATGTTGTTCAACTATTGAAGCAAAAAGATTTGAAGCCAGAAATGACACGAACAGATATACAAATGATTGGGGCTTTCAGGTTGTCTAAACATCTTATGTGGTGTACCATGCATAGATATCTGTATTGCCAAAATTTCGGAGTTTGATTTAGATTAATCTCTGCACTGATTTTTTCTGTTTGTACCATGCATAGATATCTGTATTTCCACAATTTCGGAGTTTGATTTAGATTAGTATCTGCACTGATTTTTTCTGTTTGCTGTTACTTTTGAGGCGTAGAGTAAAAGCTAGATTAAGAGGCTGTCTTATTGTAGAGTTAACTTTATGGCAATGAAGATGTGCACCGTTTTGGCCTTTTATCATGGGTTATACCTGATATTAAAGAGATTGTGTTTATTGCAGAGTTCACTTCATGGACATGGAGATGTGCACCGTTTTCACCATTATCATGGATTATACCTGATGTTAAAATTTAGATCATGAGGTGGTGTTTATTATAGAGTTCACTTTATGACCATGGAGATGTGCAGCATTTTCACCTTTATCATGGAGTAGACCTCATATTATTTTTAATGAGTTCTAAAAACTAAGCTCAACACGATGGACATGTTCATGATGCTCCAAAATATTATACTAGGATGCAGGTTACTGTTGGGGGTCAACATATCCTGATGTCACCTAGAGAGAGAGGGCCTTGCTTGTGGGTGTGCCCGCCCAGTGAGTGAGGTTAGGTTAGATGAGTGAGGGCCAGTGTTGTGGTGTGCCCGCCCCTCTTGTGAGGTTAGGAAGAGTAGGGTTGGTACGGTTCATGGCATGTGTTGGGGCCCTCTGGGTCCGTTGGCAGGATAGCCCATGCTGGAGGGGTTGCTGCCCACGTGCAGGGCTGTTCAGGGCCTTCCTCAGGCCTGCTTTTCTGCCGCGTGGCAGCCTCTTCTGAGGTGCCCTGGATAGGCTCTTGTAGGGGCCAGTTATGGCCACCCTTTGGGGCAGATAGCCCGACCTGCTGGTCGGCTATCTAGTAGAGGTGGGCCGTGTAAGAAATCCTAGATTTACTATATTTAGAAATGTGCTAAGGAACAGAAAGGAGACTGAAATAGCAGAGAACAAGGAATATTTGTATTGCTTGAGTGTTTGTAGTGTGTCATCCATATAGTTGAGACATCTGCAGGAGGAACTGCTTCATCGCTTGGAATGTATGTCTTGAGCCAAGAAATATGAAATGTCGGGTGGATTTTACCCCATGATGGTGGTAATTCCAATTTGTAACTTAAAGGTGAATTTTTCTTAACGATCCGGAAAGGTCTATAGTATCTTGGTCGCAACTTAGGAAACACAGACTTAACCATCTTGTAGCGATGTGGGGGTACAAATAATAGCACCATGTCACCAGTTTCAAATTCTAGTGACGTCTATGTTTGTTGGTAGACCGTTGATACCGCTCTTGCGCTTTTCGCATATGATCCCTGACTTGGAGTAGAATGTCTTGCATTTCTTGAACCAGTTGATTAGCTAGGGCCACTTGATGTTGAAGTACAAAATTTGTTGGTACAATCGGAGTGTGTCCATAAGCTGCTTGGAATGGAGTCATGCTGATGGCACTATGGAAAGAGTTATTATAAGCAAACTCAAGGAGTGGTAGATACTCTTCCCAAGCTGCTAGGCGTGACTGAATATAATGTCGGAGCATTTCTTCCAGAACTTGGTTGACTCTTTCAGTCTGTCCATTTGATTCTGGGTGGTAGGCTGAACTGAACAGTAGAGTTGTACCCAAAGATTCAAACATTGAAATCCAAAAGTGACTGGTGAACTTAGGATCTCTGTCGGAAACGATATTCTTGGGCAATCCATGGTGTTGGAAGATGTGTTGTATGAAGAGTTTGGCGATGTCCGGAGCCTGTGCACTTCTTTTGTGACACGTCCCAGCACTCCTGAAACCTCTGATCTGCAAGCAAACACAAGAACACACACACACAACGTGAGAAACTGAGCAGGCTGCTCACCACCCAACCATGACATCTACGGGATGTGATCCCGAATGAGGAGATGTTCCCTCCGAGCCACGAGCTGAGCTACTGGCACGAACTCCCAACCAGATCCAAACCAGCCTGGTGTCCCATACCACCAGGTGGCGTTGTGAAGCCTGGGGTCTGCTACTGGGCCTTGGGCTACGCTAAGATGCAGGCGCGCGTCCGCGACTCAATCCAGGATCAGACCTAGCACCTGGGAACGAAACTTGTTCCCATGGGCTCCCTGAGAACTGAACCCTTGGGTCCCTTTTATAGACTCGGGTCCCAAGCACAAAAAATAGCGAAGACCTCTAACTGGTTCGTACCCTTGTCACTCAACCCGAGAATCAAGCCTGCCTAGCTCTAAGCCTCCCCAGGCTACCTGAGCTAGTCTTGTGTACCTAGTACACGTCAGATACTAATCCGTGCACATGACATACTTCCCCTCCTCTAAGAACTCACTCCTGAGTTCGCTAAAAAACCCGGAAATGTTCTTTGGAGGTTTTGTAATGTCTCCCATGTTGCATCCTCCTTAACACGATCCTTCCACTTGATCTTGTATTCCGTGATAGATCGATTACGAATCTGTCTGTCACGAAATTCAAGAATACACTCAGGTTCGTGTGGAGTAAAAGTCAAATTTGTAACTTCTATTATCTCTTGAGGAGAAACAAGTTGATCATCCGCACCCAAGACTTCTTTCAGTCTACTGACATGAAAGACTGGATGTACTTTAACATCAGGAGGCAATTCTAGTCGATATGCAACTGGTCCAATTCTTTTAATGACCTTGAACGGACCACAGTATCTGGGGGATAATTTCGGAACCAAACCAGTACTTAGGCTCTTGGATTCCTTGGGAATTCGCAAATATACCATTGTTCCTTCAGAGAACTCTCTAGGTGAACGATGTCTATTAGCAAAAAATCTGTCCCGATCTTGGGCACTTCTAATAGACTCCTTGGCAAACTGCAACATTTTCTGCATGTCTTGCAAGAAGTTCTTTGCAGCATCATTTTGAATCCCTTTTAACCCAACCATAACTGGTGACTTAGGTTGAAACCCGTACATAAGCATAAAAGGACTGTAACCAGTACTCGAATGCTTTGCACTGTTATAAGCAAATTCTATCATAGGTAGATAATCTTCCCATGAAGACTGTCTCTTAGATACATATGCCCGAAGCATATCTTCAACCAACTGGTTAACCTTCTCTGTACTGCCATCGGTTTGTGCATGATCTGAGGAACTCATACTAGAGTAGTTTCTAACTTCTCAAAAACAAGTGTCCAAAAGTTACTTGTAAACTTTGAGTCCCTATCACTGACTATGTCAGATGGCAAACCATACAGCTTAAACAAGTGGTCCACAAACTCGTGAGCCAGTTGAACAGCTGAAATAGTTGTTCTAGTAGGTAAGAATCTAGCCATTTTTGTCAAACGGTCAACTATGACCCAAATGGAGTCATGACCCTTGCGCGTTCGAGGCAAACCAGTAATAAAATCCATGGAAATACTTTCCCATTTATTACCTGGAATCTGTAATGGTTGTAATGAATCCGCGCTTCTAAGGCGTTAACCTGACAAACTCGGCAACCTACTACATAAATGCACGCATCTTAGGCCAATAAAAGGTATGCTTCACAAGAGAGAGAGTCCGATGTATACCCGGATGTCCAGCACTAGGAGCATCATGACACTCCCAGAGAATCTTGGATCTAAGTTCCAGAACATCGGGTACACAAATCTTTCCATTCCGGAACAGCAAGCCGTTCTCCTAATCATCCACTGACCTCCCGCCGCCTGTACTGTAGGTGGCACAATCCCTGAGTCCTGGTCAACCATGGAGCTTCCATCCTGGACTCTCTGTCAATAAGAACTGAAATGACTATCAGTTGCGTAAAGCCCTCTCAAGGATTGAAATAGGTCTGAGGATATTTCCGTAAATGACATAGCATTTACAAACTTGACTCAACTTAAGGCATCCGCCACACTATTCAAAGAACCCTTTCGATAACGTATTTCAAAAATCTTGCATTAATTCTGCCCATCTAGCTTTCCATCCCCTCAATTCAGACCCATCACGCACATACTTAATTGACTGATGATCAGTCAATACAAGAAACTTTGAACCATACAAGTAGTGTCTCCAAACCTTAAGGGCATACACTACAGCATAAAGTTCCTTTTCTAGTGTGGGCCAACGATATTGGGTGTCGTCTAGTTGCTTACTTCGAAAGCTACAAGTCTGCCTTCTTGGAATAGAGCTGCCCCAATCGCAAAATCACTCGCAACGGCCTCTAAAACATAAGGCCGGGTAGGATCGGGTAATGCAAGAACGGGTGCTTCCTTGATAGAAAACTTCAAGGTTTCAAAAGCCTTGTTCAATGCATCATTTCAAGAGATCGGCTGGGTAGACCTGCGTCCACGACCTTTCAATATGTTTGTGAGGGGTGCCGTGATATGTGAATAATCACGCACAGACTTCCATAGAAATACCGTAAATCCTAGGAAAGAACGAAGTTGTTTCACAGTCTGAGGGATAGGCCATTCTAAAACCTTCTGGATACGATCCAGATCAATGCTAATACCTTCAGAAGTAATCTTGTGTCGTAAGTAAATGATCTCCTTCATAAAGAAGTCACATTTACCATCTTGGCATAGAGCTTATGCTGTCTTAGAATAACTAAGACAATCCGGAGGTGTCCTATGTGATCCTCAAGCGTTCGGCTATATACCAAGATGTCATCTAAGAACACTACAACGAATTTGCCCAGAAAATCTCGGAAGAAATCGTTCATCATTTGCTGGAAGGTGGTAGGAGCATTGGTCAAACCAAAAGGTAATACAAGAAACTCGTAGTGACCATACCTAGTTCGGAATGCGGTTCTATCTATGTGTTTAGCATAGATACGGATTTGGTGATAACCCGTACACAAATCAATCTTAGTGAAATACTTCGCTCCGGCCAAACGGTCTATCATATCATCGGAACGTGGTAGAGGGTATCGATTCTTAATTGTCACTTTATTCAATCGTTTATAATCTATACACATTCTCCATGTAGAATCTTTCTTCTTCCTTAAGAGGACAGGTGCACCCTAAGGTGATTTACTTGGGCGAATATAGCCCATATTCACGTAATCCTGTAGCTGTGTAGCTAGCTCATCCTCCTCAAGCTGGCTCATCCTATAAGGTGGTATACTAATAGGTTGAGCCCCTGGGACTAAGTCTATGTGATGATCTACTGCGCGTTCTGGAGGTAAACCTTCCGGCAGTTGCGCAGGGAATACATCCTTGATGGAATGGAGGAGATGGAAGGTCACCTTCGGTGTTTAAACACACTTAAATCATACAGAGACAACAAATGAAGAAAGCGGAATCAAAACACACTGATAGACATCATAATGAGAAGTGTTTAATATATTCCGAAGCTGCATCGCAGATACAATAGGTCCCTGAGAAGAGGGAATATGATCACACTGAATATAAAATTGGGTGTCCTTATCCACAAAAGAAAGCGTATGCTCCGTCCATCCAATCCGAATATTGTGGGTTTTAAACCACTCTATTCCGATTAACAAGTCCACATGCTCCAAGTGCATAACATAGCACGTAAGAGCCCCTGTGTATTCTTGAATCCGGATAGGAAGCGCTTCAATTTTGCGATCCCAAAATTGCTTCCCAGCTGGAAGCTGCACCTCATAGGTGTGATCGCTAGGTATCGTGGACAGCCCCATCTTTTGCACAAATTTGTAATTAACAAAGTTGTGAGAGCTGCCAGGGAAAGAGAATGTGAACCCTTTGGTCCCTAACTTCTCCATAAACTCGGAAAAGATCATGGGAACCAAATAACGAAGTATTGAAAGTGCAATTGCAAGAAAGTGGGCAGGTAATGACATTTACAGAAATACCTGTCATCGAAACTTGGTTCGCTCCCTTGGCTTTGGTACCTGGACCCGCCTGGAGCTTCGGTCCCAGCGCGTGCTTTTGATTCTTGCGCTTTGGACAGTCATTCTTGGTGTGGCCCCGCTCCTCGCAGTAGAAGCAACGTCCTTCCTTCTTAAGCTTCAAGGTACGAAGGAAACGGGCTCGACCATTCTTTGCTTGAGTCAAGTGTTTCTTGGAGGCGTTGTCTATAGACTTCGTCTCCCCGGTACCAGTGGTAGACTAGAAGAACTTCCGTTTGTTCTTCCCACTCGTGTCGGAAACTGTGGTTGCCTTTGCACTGGCCATGGTATCATCATAAATACGCGCGTAATTCATGGCCTCTTGCAACGTGGTACATTTGTTGTTCTTGATCTACAACTTGTACGAATCTGGCAAACCATCCACAAAGAAACCTAACAAGGTCACTGGATCCATCTTTGTGGCCCTGGTCTACAGATCTCGAAACCTTTGAAGATAAACTTTAAACGTCAAGTTCAGCTTAGACATATTGAGGGCTTTAAGCTTGCCTACGATATCGTAGTCGTCCTCCTCCTCCTTCAGAAACTCCTTCGTGAAGACCCCTTGGAAATCTATCCATGTTACCGGCTTAGGTTGGAGTTCCTTCCACCATAACAAAGCCTTTCCTGACATGAATCCGGCTGCAAGCTGTATTTTCTTGTCATCTGGGTACGGGTGGAACTGGAAGTGTACTTGCCACTTGTGCAACCAAGTGTCAACAACCTCCTTGGTTCGAGACTTCTGATCTCCGGGAAAAGGGTCTGGAGTTATGTTCGGACCTAACACTGAAGCCATGGCATCCACATGCGTGAGTGCCTGCACAGTGCTAGTCAGAAGTGTGAGAGTAGTCTGAATCCCTTGGAGTTGCTGTGTCAACCCCGTTTGATTCGCATTAACCTGCTCGAATTTTCCATCTAGAGCAGTGGTGAATTCACTGAAGGCTTTCTTCGTAATCAGATCGTCGTAAAGACCCTGGTCTTCCTCCGCAGGGTATTCCAAATCCTGATCTCCCATGGCAAACTCAGGATTTACAGAATCAGCCATGTCTGAAATCTGATCTGAAAAGAGTAGCGAACTGAGAGAAATAACTAGGGGAATCACAGCTGGAAGGAGAGTGGAGCAGAGAAAAACCGTCCCAAGAGGAGTTGACGAAAGAAGAGGAGCTGGCCGAAAAGAAGATGCTGGAAGCTGACGATCAGCTGGCGTAGGTGATCCCGGGGTCTCCCTTTGCTGGTTTCGCTGCAGGCTGCAGTGCACGGAAGTTTGCTGCAGGCCGTACTGTACGGAAATCTGCCGCAGGCTGTACGGAATCTGACGCAGGCTGTACAGAATCTGACGCAGGCTGTGGCCGTTCCTAGATGGCGAAATCTGGTAGAAGTGTCAGGAGGTCTTCTTGCGCACTCTAGCTTAGGCTGTGGCTGAGCTTGGGATCCTGCCAGGCTATAAAGGAGATGGTGCAGCTAATCTAGGAAGCTATGCTTTCTAGAAAAGCTCACCCTCCCAATCTTGGAGGGTTGATGCTTTTTTTAGCATCCAACCCCTCCTAACTTTGGAGGGTTGCTGCTTTTTTTCGCCCGACCCTCCCAACTTGGAGGGTGGTGCTTTTTGCGAAAAAACAGCTCCTCCAACAGTCTGGCCGCACCCTGCTCCAGCCCCTGGTGCACCTCCCTGCCTGGCCGAATTCCTCTCCAGCCTATGGCGCACCACTCAGCCCCTCCTACCTTCACCTACCTCTGCGCAGCCCTGACCAGCAAACGGAATCCCCTCGCCTACCAATCAGCTCTTCTCACACCTCTCCTCCCTTCATCTCCACTCTCACCTAGCTACACCTCAACCCTCTCTCACTTTTCCCTCCAGTAAATTCAAAATCAAGACTCTCCTTCTTCCTACCTTTTCCCTAGATCCTGACCACATCCAATAACCCATGAACCAACAAGATCTTGCAGCAACAAATTTCGAAATTAGGACATACCTGGAGGAAGAAATCGTCCAAAGTTTTCGCATCAGAAATTCCTACCTCAGGAGCTGGCTCTGATACCAACTGACACGTCCCAGCACTCCTGAAACCTCTGATCTGCAAGCAAACACAAGAACACACACACAAAACGTGAGAAACTGAGCAGGCTGCTCACCACCCAACCATGACATCTACGGGATGTGATCCTGAATGAGGAGATGTCCCCTCCGAGCCACGAGCTGAGCTACTGGCACGAACTCCCAACCAGATCCAAACCAGCCTGGTGTCCCATACCACCAGGTGGCGCTGTGAAGCCTGGGATCTGCTAATGGGCCTTGGGCTACGCTAAGATGCAGGTGCGCGTCCGCGACTCAATCTAGGATCAGACCTAGCACCTGGGAACGAAACTTGCTCCCATCGGCTCCCTGAGAACTGAACCCCTAGGCCCCTTTTATAGACTCAGGCCCCAAGCGCCAAAAATAGCGAAGACCTCTAACTGGTTCGTACCCTTGCCACTCAACCCGAGAATCAAGCCTGCTTAGCTCTAAGCCTCCCCAGGCTACCTGAGCTAGTCTTGTGTACCTAGTACACGTCAGATACTAATCCGTGCACATGACATTTTGCAAGCAACAAAGTATGCCATTTTGGACAATCGATCAACGATTACCATAATTTGAGTGTTACCTCTGGAGGATCGTGGTAGTGTTGTAATGAAATACTTTCCCACCTTTCAGTTGGAACTGGAAGAGGCTGAAGAAGTCCTGCTGGAAGTCATCGGCTTGCTTTCATTTGTTGACAAGATAAGCAAGATGTAACCATTTTGATGACGTCGCTTTTCATATGAGGCCAATAGTATGTTGCACTGAGTAACCTGTAAGTCTTGTTGATGCCTGGATGGGCAGCATAAGGAACTACATGATGCTCTTTTAACAAAAGACGTCGAACATCCTTGTCATATGGTACACAGAGGCGATCTTGATAATACAGAAGGTCGTCCGTATAAGAATAGGATGATAAAATCTTTTGTTCGGAAGTCGAAGGTTGATCTTTCGAAAGAACTTGTACTACTATGCCAAAGTCTTTATCATTTAGATACTGCCCTTTGAATGAATTCGGAACATCCATAGATAATGTAGAGATTACCATAGCTGATGCTAGAGTTAACCTGCTAAGAGCATCTCCAACTACATTTTGTAGTCTTGGAATGTACTCAATGGTCATGTGAAAGTTGGGTCGCCCGTACAAATGGTACAAGGTCCTTTTGTGCTGGAGTTGTTCTTCTTGTTAGTGGCCGCACCTTTATGTTAGTGATGACGGTCATGACTTTGTGAAGAGGAAGAGGCGCGATCCTTGGAGGAGTGCTTCTATTGAGATCCAACATACGATTTCTGAGACTTGTGGGATCTTGAGACTGTCGTTGACCTTGAATACCCGAGTTTTTTCTGAACTTGGGGTTATCTTGAGGGCGAGCATCCTTGGCCATAGTAGAGTTCTGTGTTCTATTAGAACTCTGCTTCCCTGTGTTTTGGAAATCGGTAATGCGCTCTGCGTAAGCAATAGCGCCAACTGTGGTGGTGATGTTTGCTTTGAGGACATCAATGCGTAACGAGGGATTTAGGCCTAAGATGAAAGCATGAAGGCAATCATCATCAGTTAAACCATCGATCACCAACACCAATGTGGTGAACTGAGAGATGTAGGAAGACAAGGAGCTTGTTTGCTCCAACTGTCGGAGTTTTGAACGTGCTTGGAGGTCGGCATTGGCAGGTATGAATTGCTTACGAAGCACGTGTTCAAAACGTTCCCAAGTTAACACACTTTTGCCGTCCTTTAAGCGTCGTTGCTACCATAGGAAAGCTGTATCCTTGAGGAGGGAGGTTGCCAAGGCAATCTTTTTGCCTTCAATGAGGTCAACAATATGAAAGTACATGCGCAGTTTTGTGAGCCATTGGTCAATTGTTCAGCGATTTCATTGACCAGTGTAGGCTTAAGGAAGTTTAATGTCAAGTCTTTTAGTTTTGGAAGCTTGGAGTAAGCGGTAGAGGGCACGGAGTTCAGTGTTTTCTACCTCTGGTGGGAATGAGTTCACATATTCGTCCAGTGGTGTCACGTCATCCTCTGTATGTGTGGTACTGCGAGAATCCTGGAGTTGGACTTTTTGGACCAAGTCGGAGATGCTGTCCTGAAGGTGAAAAATTTGAAGTTGAAGTAGTGCTTCGCCTTGTAAGTTGACTTCATGGGTCTTTTTTGGACTTGAGTTGCTTATGTCCGGAGAGGCTGCACGCGAGCGTTGTGACATATCTGAGGTCCCTGTGAGAAGAGCTCGAACCTGCGCTCTAGTTTGTACCATTCCTGAAAGAAGATCTGGGCTGCTCCCTGAGGTTGCTCATGTTGGAGGAGGCAGGCGAGGTAGGATGGAACCACCGGTGGAAATCTGGTAAAGGAGGTCCTGTCTGAGGTAACATTGGTGATGCTGAAGTGGGTGTTACTGCTCGTGAGAGTACAAGGGTAGGTTGTAGAGTCCACGGATCTGAGAAGGGATAAGGAGCTGCTGTTGGGAGTGGAGGATATCCCAGAGAAGGAGTGCTTTCAGAGTGTAAATACTGTCTTGGGGGAGGTAAAACCTGTGCAGGAGGATATTTGGGAGCTGAAGGAGGTGGAGAGTACCCTGGAGATGCTGAAGCTGAGGGATAAAAGTCTCTCCAAAGATGGACAGCAAACTCATGAGGAATATCGGGTTGTGGGTATCTACGTGTCTCGTGAAACACAACCTGGACTGTGCTGAGGAAGTAATGTAATTGAGGCGCCTCACGCAGAAGATATAGGATGTGGTCCAAGTCACTGGAAGGGCACGTGACACAAAAGACCCACGATGCAAAAGCTCCAAAATGGGCTGGTTGTGCAATCTGAACACGATATTGTGTGATAGATGATGCCTGAGGTGTCCTTGAAGGGACTGAGGCATTACCAGGGGTTTCCATGCTTTAAGGAGGGGGCGTTCATTTGTTGTAATTTGATAATGAGCAGCAAATAACAATATGAAAGTGAGCCCTTAGAAATAGAATGGAAAGAATCAGATCTGCCAATTAGTTGCGTAGAAAAGGCCTGCAAATCTCTATCTGGAGGTCCATGTTGCTGTCTTTGCAAGTCCATGTGGATATGTGAACAAGAAACAGGTGCCTGGCGAGACTGGCGAGGCAGATAGGACGTTGGCAGAGGCGTTTTTCAGATTCCGTAAAACTGGCGCACTTTTCCTGCGTTGAAATCCGTGGCCTGGCTAAGGTGGCCTGCGTTGAAACCTGTGGGGTACTAGAAGCAAGGCCAGGCCTGGCTGGACGAAAATAGAGGGCAGCAAAGAGCCGCTGTTCACAGGCTAAAGGTGGTGTGATGAGCAGCAGGGGCCAAGCTAGTTTGATTCGAGATCAAAAGGACAGCAAGGGCGTCTGGTCACAGGTAATCATGGCGATGAACCAACAAGAGCTGGCTGCTGCAGAATGATCTAGTGTATGCCATATGGAAGCCTGAACGAAAGTGCAGCCTGCTTGGAAAGGAGAAAATGGAAATCACGTACGGCCGTTTTGGAGCGAAATAGGTAGACGTGAAATTGCGATTGAATTTCGCCCTTTTTCCTTGCTGGTTGGTGGTTGCCAAAAAATTAAAACGTGGGTTTAATGAACCCTTGGGTAGTCTAGGGTTAGGCCTTCGGTATAGGGCTGGTTGCCCTTTTTATGCCCTCTGGTGCCAAAGGGTGTACCTATTCTAAGGGGTATTACCCTTGGGATAGGTGTACCTTTTCATGAAGGGGTGTAACCTTACACGAAAAGATGTCCTCT
Organism: Dipteris shenzhenensis; assembly: GCF_047967505.1. Classification (NCBI taxonomy): domain Eukaryota; kingdom Viridiplantae; phylum Streptophyta; class Polypodiopsida; order Gleicheniales; family Dipteridaceae; genus Dipteris; species Dipteris shenzhenensis. Next base: position 4,417,808 of record NC_141624.1, on the reverse strand, counting down.
TTTACACGATGGGGTGTGTCCCATGGGTGAGGAGTCAAAAACTCTTCATAAAAAAGGTGCGTCCGATGGTGAAAAAGGTGCGTCCCTTGGTTTTGGGACAGCCCAAGCACATCAAAAGACACAAGTTTTGTCATGTCCATTCACATCAACTCGTGATGTGAGGGAGACGGAGAGGCCACTGATGACTTTAGGTGGGGTTGGTGCTAAAAAATTTTACGCTCATTCTCTCCATCTCGTCCATGCACAACGTGCGTGGATATCCTTCTAGCGGAAAGAGATGTATCAGATAGGTGCTAGAAGGTGGGGGCATTTCCTACAGGCAGGATTGGAATTTGCTCTGATACCACTGTAAGAAATCCTAGATTTACTATATTTAGAAATGTGCTAAGGAACAGAAAGGAGACTGAAATAGCAGAGAACAAGGTGACCCTTGATGAGAGGGTACATTACAATGGTAGTGTCTCTTCAATAGAATGTCTCTTGTGAAGGGTTGTGCCTCATAGGAAGTGTCCCGTCAAAAGGGCATACCCTTCCACAAGTGTCCATTCATTAAACCATCCATAAGTCTAAGGTATAGAGAAAGGAATATGTCACAGATCGTGACAGGCCGACCCTGTTGGTCGGCCACCTAGGCTGGAGCACAGCCCCTTATAGGGCAGATGGAGGCCAGAGCAGCCCCTTCACTTCTCTTCTCTTCAAGAGGGTGGAGTTGCTGCAGATTTCCTTCCCCAACGACCTCGACAGCCCCTTCACTTCTCTTCTTGCTTGTATCTCTTTCTCTTAGTATTCTTTCCAACCACTCTCCGTATTCTCTTCTGTTTTTTCCCCATGGCTACCCTAGAAGAGATGGCGGAGAACAAGACGAGAATTCCCGGTAGATCGGCAGTTGGATGGGCTGAATTACAGTTTTTGGCAGGTGATGATGGGTCTGTGTTACAGTTGTACGACCTGGCAGATTTCATCTTGATAGGTGTTGCCCGACCGGATCCCCTGGCGAAGGACCTTGGCATCTTGGAGCAGAAGGAGGCCGAGACGCTGTCTCAGCCCTGCGACTGTGTCAATGCCAGGGTAAGATTATTTATATTTCTTAACTGTACTCCTGAGGTGATGGATCATGTGAAGCACATGATAGTGGCTAAAAGTATATGGGAGCATTTGGCATCCATGTATAACTGCACCTCTCCCATGAAGAGGGTTTCACTGGAGGTCCAGTTGAGGTTGCTGGATCCCAAGAAGTCTTCATCGATGCGGGACCACATCAACAAGTTACATGAACTTCAGCAAGAGATCCTCCAGGTGGGGAAGCATATTTCATCGGAGGACATGGCCATAACTCTTCTGTCCCAGTTATCCTCTCAGTACGGGGCATCCTTGATCACTAGTTGTAGGGTGAATGAGTTTACCTAAGAGGACTTGGTCCCCATGGTGCTTGACTAGGAGGAGTGCTTTGTTGATCGTCGATTGTACCTAATGACAGTTAGCTTGAGGCTTTGACAGCTGATCAGAAAGGCAAAAAGCAATTGACAACTGAGGAACGAGAAGCTATCAAGGCATCCTGTACGTGTAACCGACGTGGCCAGAAAGGTCATTATTGGCGTTAGTGTCCCCAATGGAACGCAGAGGGGTCTAGTAACCAATTGGCAAATAGTGTTACTCCTGCAATGACGTATACTCCCGCCTTCTAGTAGCATGGGGCAAGTGTTGCCAGTAGGCTTTCCGGCTCCAGATGGAGGATTGCTTGCTTGTTTGTGGTAGCATGACCTACCGAGCAGGTGCAACGAGAGGGGAGTCCTTTATCGAAGCAAGCCTTCAGGCAAGACCTCGAGCCACGTGGAGTTGTTCTTGCTAACTTAGGTAGCTGTATGTTTTCTTTATGTATTTTGTTTGGACGTTGTGCTTTGGCAGATGTGAAGGGGGTCTCCTAGTGTTCTGTTGCAGCTATTGTCTGATGCTGCTGGAGATCCGGATGGGTCAGTAGATTGCCAATGCGGGAACCTAGACACAGTTGATTGATTCTTGTGAGCTGTTATATGCCAGTTGGTTCGTGCCATTAGGGGGCTTCTTTGACTGTACCTGTGGCGGTCTTCAGCGGTGGAGCATCACATGAGAGATTCCTCCTAATGTTCCAGCGGCACACCCAGCTCCCTGGCGTCTCCGTTCCATCTAGGAGCTGAGAGGGGGAGTTGCAGGTCAACATCTCCTGATGTCACCTAGAGAGAGAGGGCCTTGCTTGTGGGTGTGCCTGCCCAGTGAGTGAGGCTAGGTTAGATGAGTGAGGCCCGCCCCTCTTGTGAGGTTAGGTAAAGTAGGGTTGGCACAAGTTCATGGCATGGGTTTGGGGCCCTCTGGGTCTGTTGGCAGATAGCCCATGCTGGAGGGGTTACTACCCACGTGCGGGGCTGTTCAGGGCCTTCCTGAGCCTTGCTTTTCTGCTGCGTGGCAGCCCCTTTTGAGGTGCCCTGGATAGGCTCTTGTAGGGGCCAGTTATGACCACCCTTTGTGGCAGATAGCCTGACCTGCTGGTCGGCTATCTAGCAGAGGTTGGCCGACCTCTTGGTCGGCCACCTAGGGCTGGAGCACAGCCCCTTATAGGGCAGATGGAGGACAGCCCCTAAAGGGCTTGATGTATGGGCCAGGAGAGCCTCTTTCCCTTTCTCTCCCTCTTTCACTCTGTGTGCATTTCTGCTGAGTGCTCTCTCTCACCCACAGTGTGTGTCCATTCCGCTGCACACTCTCACAGTTACAAGACTGGCTAGTCTAGTCAAAGTCCTTTTCAAGTACAAGCAGACAGAATGCTCGGTGAGGAGATCATCTGCTAATTGGAAGAGTCAGAAGTTGGAGCAGCCATTGGGCTGCCCTTTCCCCACGAATCTCACAGGATTGTTGACTGCCACAGGCAGCCATATGTGCTTTTGCTCCACACAGGCAGCATGGACGTGGAGTGCCATGCAAGCAGCCATGACAGCTGTCAGCTTGCAGGGCCAGGAGTTACACACTTAGGGTTAGGCTCGCCTGCAACCTGTTCGACTGTTGGGTGGCAGATTTAGGTACAGCTCACTGAGTCCTTACTGTGCCAGCCTATTGCAGACTCTTTGGGCCTGTATGGGTCCATTCACTCCAGCATCGCGAGCACCTCTCTGCAGTTGACTTGGGGCAGGGTAGTAGTCAAAGTAATGCCAACTAGTAGTTCAACCCGACTGACAACAGGAGAGGTTGCTCCTATTCAGCCCTGTTGGGCAGCTTACAAATTGGCATTCTCTCGTTGGAAAGAGGAAGGGGGAAGCCATGGCCCCGGGGGGGGGGGGGTTGTAATAGTTGCAAACCGTATTTGTATTTGATTTTTTAGTTTTACTTTCACAATTTATCTGTCCGCTAATTCATACCTCTGCAATCTGGTCAGTTAAACAGATGTGCATGCATGGAAAAAGTTAGCTTGCATTGTTTGCAGATAGCGAGTGTTTGGCTTAGATCTTGCAAAAATTTGGGGCATTCCGTTTTTGTGGGCAGACATTGTAGTTGGGTTGCAGGTTGTCCAAGAAATTGGGGCTTTTGCAATTACACTGCAATTTTGCAGTAAAATTTGGGGCTTTTGCAGGCAGAGTGCAATTTGTGCAACACTTGGCGCTTTCAGACCATTTGCCCTCTTTTGTATGCAATCTCCCACAAGAAATTGGGGCTTTTGCATTTGAGTTGCAATTTTGCAGGTAAAAGAGCATTTTGGAAGTTTGCAAAGAGTTTTGGACTCAGTACGAGTCAAATTGCAGACTTTTGCCATTTTTTTGCAGATTCTATTTGCATATTTTTGGGCATCGAGCAGAGCTTTGTGGTGCATTTTGAGCCTTTGATAGGTTGTGACAGTGTTTGTCATTGTGGGCATATTTTTCTTTGCATATTTTACTTGTGCATTTCATATCCTAGGAAGGGATTTCACTTGGTCAGTTTGCTGTATTTTTTGAGATTATCTCACACAGGAGAATAAGTTAGATGGCACCAACTACTCCTTGTGGAGATTCATGGTTCGCAATATCTTGGTTGGCATACATCTTTGGGATTATGTCAATGGAGATGAAGAAAGACCAGATACAACGCCTATACCTATCACTCCTATTGCTAGAGGCAGGGGAAGAGGTACAAATACAGCACAGGTGATTGGAGCAGCCGCTCCAGGAGCTCCCACAGCAGAGCAGAAAAGATGGGACTCTAGAGATGCACAAGCTCTTTCAGTAATTTCTCTTTCTGTCAAGAGGTTCATTATACCTCATATTCGGTCATGCAAGACATCTATGGCAGCTTGGGAGATACTTGAAAGTATGTTTGCAGCAAGAAATGATGCCAGGGTTTCCTTTCTGAAGCGAGAACTTTCCCATACAAATATGGAGGAGGGAGATTCCATGAACTCTCACCTCACAAAGCTTCAGGACCTCAGGGAACAATTGCTGAATATTGATGAAGTCATTCCGGATTCATAGATGATCACCACCACTCTGAACTCTCTTACTGACTCCTATCTCGGTTTCCACACCTCGTTGAATCAGTCATTGAGGGGGGGCAGCAATCCCCTCTCCTTTCACGAGTTGGTAGGACTTCTGTTGCAGGAGGAACAAACATGTAGAAATATGGCAACCCGGGCTGGCGAGCATGCTATGCTCTCCAAGTTCAAACCCAAGGGTAAAGGGCAGCATAAGCCACATGCCAATCAGCCCACACATCAGCATAAAGCTGATTTGGGACAGCCTTCTTATAAGGCACAGAGTGATACAAATAAGCAGAAAAAGAAGGGCATATGTCATTATTGCAAGAAGCCATGTAATTATGTTGGAGAGTGCAAGAAGCGCATAGCCAAAGCGAAGAAAAGGGATTCTGGTATGGTTGTGTGGGATGCATCAGTTCCACATTCTCATGATGGAGGAGATGTTGCAGCCAACTTGGTTGAAGAGCACTATGCCTTTTTGTCTTTTTTAGTGGGTAGTTCAGATACTACAGCCACTAATGATGATGATCCATATGCTTTCTTGACTTGCAGTTATGATCCTATCCTTCAAAGGATGAATGCTCTTTTAGTGTTGATGAGACACTACATACTTGGTATTTTGACAGTGGTGCTACAAAGCACATAACTTCAAGAAAAGTCTGTCTGTGACTCTGCATACTTCACCCACCAAGAAGAAGGCAACTTGTGCAAATAATTCTTCTTATTCAGTGTGTGGAGTGGCAGATATTATTCTCACATCCACTGATGGCACCGATTTCAGAATTTTAGATGTACTCTATGTGCCAGGTATAAGAAGAATTTGCTTTCAGTGTCCTCACTCAATAGAGGAGGATTTCAGGTTGTTTTTGATGATGACAAGTGTGCAGTCAGAGACAAAGAAAATGACTATGCTTTGAGGTTGTCTGGCACTTTGTATCGGGGTCTTTTTCAGCTTGATCTATATGAAAAAAGATCCCATCTTGCATCAATTAGCACTCCCACTGCTGTGATGCAGAATGCGGAGTTATGGCGTGCCAGGTATGGGCACATGAGCTATGGCAGCTTAATGACACTTTAGAGGCATGATATGGTTGATGCATTACCTCCTTTGGAGTTGCCTCCTCCTTATGCATGTGAAGGTTGCATTCTTGGCAAAATGCATAGGCTTCCCTTAAAAAAGGATGGTGTAGTAAAAGCTACAAGAAAATTGCAGCTTATTCACAGTGATGTCTGCGGTCCCATGAGGACACCTGCTTTTGGGGGTTATATCTATTTTGTTACATTCATAGATGACTTTACCAACTACACTTGGGTCTATGGTCTCAAGGCAAAATTAGAAGTGTTTATGCATTTCAAACACTCTGTGGCTATGGTTGAGAATGAGACAGGACTCAAGGTGCAAACACTTCGCACAGATCGAGGGGGGGGAGTATATGTCTCATGAATTTGAGACATTTCTGAGAGAAAAAGGCATTATGCATCAGCTTATAGTGAGGCTTACACCTCAATAGAATGGCAAAGCTGAGTGGAAGAATCACACCGCCATGGAAATGGATAGATGCATGCTCACAAGTAAGAAGTTGCCTCACAGGTTTTGGCTGGAAGGCCTCATGTGTGTCAACTATATTTTAAATTGGGCTCCTACAAAGGCTTTGAAGACAATCACTCCCTATGAGGCATGGCATGGGAGAAAGCCTTCAGTGGACCACATTAAAGTTTTTGGTTGTGTTGCATATGCCCACGTGCCTGTGGAGTTTAGACACAAGTTGTCAGATAAGGCACTCAAATGCATTTTTGTGGGATATAGTTCACAAAGCAAAGAATATCGTCTCTACAATCTTGCTACACACAAGATTTTTGTTAGTAGAGATGTTATATTCTTTGAAAATTCTGCACGTACACATGCTGAATTTCAGATTCCGGCCTCTTCAGATGATGTGTTTGAAGGGATGCTTCCTATAGCATTTGGTTCCCCCGCTGAAACTCTGAAACTCAGCATTTACAGTAATTTTCGCCACCTCTGCAAGTACAAATTCAGCCCCCAATTGAATCGGTACAACCTCAGGGTGTGGATGAAGTTGTCAGGCAAGAAATTCAAGAGATACACGCAGCCAAAACAGTCCCACATTGGTTGCTTCAGACTCTCAGGGAGAGTAAGCTTGAGGCTCCATTGCCTGGTAGAACTCGTAGTGCAGTAAGGCACATGGGGGGGCCTCTTTCAGTTGAATCAGCTTATGCATGTACTCTTCTTGATGAGGAGGACCCTGAGACATTTGAAGAAGCAAAGGATAATGTGCATTGGATGAATGCCATGCACAATGAGTTGCAGTCCATCCATAAAAATCAGACTTGGGATGTTGTGGATTTGCCACCAAGGGTGGTGGTGCAATGGTTTGCAGACGGCCATAGCTTGATGATGTCGTTGGAGTGATGTATGTTGCATTATACCAATACACATTCTTCATTTGCAAGGAGGCCAACTTCTCCCCAGCATGCATTTGCTTACCTAAATCCTCATGAATCGCAGTGAACTTGTTGCCCATGAATGATTCAATTAGTTTCCACTCCTCGAGGTCTGAAGGGAAAACATCTACCACCATGAATAAGAACTCTTAAAAACCAAAAACAAAATTTCCAAATGGACTCATTACACTTACAAGTGAAAAAGGTACATAGATAGAAAGGTTCACAGTGTGATGGTATCCTAGATTGATTGAATGATGGAGGGAGGATGGAGGAAGCCGTATATCTTTTCCCATGTAAACATGTTGCACTTTTGCGAGCCATCCTTTCTTCCCAAACTTGAACTTCAAGATGCACCCCTTCCACTCATGCAAGATGTCACCTCTCTTGCTCTTGGGAAACTTATGTGGACCTTTGGTTGATCCTTTCATCACTATCCAGTCATTTGAGCTGTAGGTGCAAGGGATCCACTCATCTACTGCATTTCTGGTGTTATGGAAGACACAAGAGGTCATAGCATTGCGTGGTCTTGTAGCGTTTCTCCTCACCATGCTTACAGAGGTTGCAACAACAAGAATGGGACTCCTACACAGGTAAGAATTCCATAGGTACACGGTGGGTTTCCAAAGTCAAAAGAAAGCCAGATGGGTCCATTGATCGGTACAAGGCAAGGCTGGTTGCAAAAGGATATGCCTAGAAAAAGAGCATAAACTTTTGCTCCTACATCCAGGATGACCACCATTAGGTCCGTTATAGCAATGGCTGCAAATTTTGAATGGAATGTTCATCAGTTGGACATTAAAACAGCTTTCCTTAATGGAAACTTGTTGGAAGAGGTTTATGTCGAACAACCTTCGGGCTTTGAAATTTCAGGAAATGCACATCAAGTATGCAAGCTAAATAAAGCTTTGTATGGGCTGAAACAAGCCCCATGTGCATGGTATGCCAAAATTGATGCCTTTCTGACCAGCAAGGGGCTGCACAATAGTCCAACTGAGAGCACCCTCTACATCAAGAAGGATGGAGGGGATATTCTGGTCATCATTCTTTATGTAGATGACATGTTGCTCACCGGATCAATTGAGGAAGTAATTGCAGATTTCCAGGCCCAATTGAAAGCTACATTTGATATGTCAGACTTGGGCTTGTTACATTTCTTTTTGGGGATTCAGTTTATTCAAGAGAAACGTGGCATTGTTATGTCTCAGTCTAAGTATGTTCAAAAGCTCTTGGACAGATTCAACATGCATGATTGCAAGCCTATGTCCACTCCCATGGAGCCGAGGCTGAAGCTTACAATGCATGATGCGGGTGAATCAATTGATGTCACACTCTATTGTCAAGCTGTTGGATGTCTCATTTATCTCTGCAATACACGACCTGATATTCAGTTATCAGTTTCTCAGGTGTGCAGGTATATGCACAGCCCAACGATTATGCATTGGCAAGCTGTAAAACACATCTTCCGTTACTTGCAAGGTACAAAGTCTTTTGGCTTGATGTTTCCCAGGGGGGGTGACTTGCAGATGCATGCTTACAGTGACTCAGATTGGGTTGGAGACTATGATACTAGGCAGTCCACCAGTGGGAATTGTTTCTTTCTAGGACATGCTTGCATTTCTTGGTTGAGCAAGAAACAGTCTACAGTGGCTACCTCCTCATGTGAAGCTGAGTACAGGGCAGCTTTCACAGCGACAGTTGAATGTGTTTGGCTGCGTTGTTTGTTTGTTAATCTTCATCTTTCATTGGAGGGTCCTTCTCCGATTCTCACTGATAGTTAGAGTGCTATAGCAGTGGCAAAGAATCGTGCGTTTCATGCTCGCACGAAGCACATTGAGGTTCACTATCACTATGTTAGAGAGAAGTTGCATGCAGGAGAGATTAGTATGATCTATGTGTCAACACATGACAATGTTGTAGACATCTTCACCAAAGCACTTCCACCTGAAAAGTTTGAGGCATTTCGCAGTGCCTTGAACTTATCTCCTTTTGGTGATTGATCATTTCCTTGTACATGACATTGGCACTGCAGGGAGGTGTTAGAATTATTATTATATTCTAGTAGTGACCAATGTAATGTAATAAGTAGGTTAGGGGCACTGTTCCCTCATGTAGAGGTTTTTTTCCCTAAACACAGTTAGTTCACTAACTACGGTTAGTGAAGGATAAGGTTTTGTCACTTGGACAAAACCTATCCCACTTCTTGTGTTACTCACTTCATCTATTGCAAGCACAACGTTCAGCTCTCTAGCGCTCTCTCTTTTTCTAACACTAGAGTCATCTCAACACCTGGCAGAGAGAGGCTTTGATACATCATGGTATGCGTAAGTGTCCACATGGTTTGATAGCCATGGTATCCAGATGGATAGGCTCCCCCCCTTTCAGTACAACATGGATGTACCACCGAAGCTCCTTCCACATGATGAGATTAACCGTATCATACGGTTAGACCTTCTCCAGCTTAGGGGGGGGGGATCAGGAGTTCCCCACCAAGATCCAGTTTTATCATGACCACTTTTAGAGGAAATCAAAGCATAGTCTCATCATCAGGCCCCTGTACCTTGAGGATAGGATAGTCTCACACGCCTTGCGGATTGCTATCGGACAAATACGAGTCTCGTCCCACCAGCTGCGGATGGAGGCTGGGAGCAGTGGGTATGCAGACTATGCACGATTGGGGAGGTCGAGACAGAGGAGCATTTTCTATGTGTTTGTCTGGCCTACTATGAGATCCGAGGGCGATACCACTATCTCTTTCAGGAGAGGCTTGGCTTCGGACCAGTCACTCGACTGATACATTTCCCCGACCATGTTTGCATTGGGCTCTTCCTGATTGAGATGCGGAGAGACAGAGATTTCGTTGTGCGGCAGGTCAGAGATCAGCTACAGTCGATGCCTCAGGACACCGAGCTAGACCGAGCAGAGACATGCGTCACTGATTTTTACGCATTTGAGCTAGCACCAGATGAGATCGTGGGGAAGGAGTGCGAGGAGATGAGAGTACTATGGATCAGAAGTGAGGCCTGTCACCACGATGTGGCTGGACGAGAGGCACAGAGACCACACATGACACGTGGGACGACCAGAGCGCGCGCGATTGAGGGTCGACCTATCTTAGCCCTCCTCAGAGGAGACCGCCAGAGAGGAGGCGTTACTCTTGATGTAGCCCATCGAATACAGAGATCCAGGAGAGCGTGCCCCCCGCCACCGCGGGAGACGGCCTGACAGACACAGAGACGTGAGCTGTTTGCATCACATCAGAGGACCACCAGGGAGCCGGGTTATTAGAGCCTCTACATGTAGTTGGAGCTCTGGTTCTTAGCAGTTGATTGCTTCTGTTTTTCCTACTATATTTTGTACTAGCTTTTTGCACATTTGCATTTTAGCACTTAGTACTCAGCAAGGGCCTTAGTGAGCCCTTTGCTTCAGCCCACAGTGGCTTGTATGGGTTACATATATCTTGTCTCATAGACCCGTGAGGTCTCCTGAAGACATTAATACCTCTCTCTCTCTCTCTCTCTCTCTCTCTCTCTCTCTCTCTCTCTCTCTCTCTCTCTGAGATCAGAGATGTCTCGTGGCCTTCATTCACGAGGGGGTCCGACATAGAGAGTACTTACTCAGGCGACGGGGCTTAGCCACATCATCAGACACCTCTCAGAGCAGGATCACAGAGTTCTTCCCATCGAGTGACATTGATCGTCGAGTCTCTAGCCGCAGACGTGACAGAGATCCTGACCCGACGATCGCAGCACGACACACGAGACATCGAGGGAACACACAGATCACTCTGGGGGACCTCCCGTCATTGTTTAGACTCTGGGGGACCTCCCGTCATTGTTTAGACCCTAGTTACTAATTTCAAAGAAGCTACGTGGCTTTTCAGTCTCTAGCAAATAAAGCAAAGGCTCAAGAAATCGTTTTAGGTACGCTCCCCTTTCATTTGGATGTATACAAACTTAATAACTACTAAAAGGCCGACAGGGATACATCCCACGGGAGTCACGGTGGCTTTGGTCTTGCGTCGAGCCTCATCCAGGAGATTGAGACGTACATCACCCCTTGACAGGCACTAGCGTCCCATCACCGGCTATGCACCAGCTAGGGCGACATGACATACAGAGGATTCTGCTCCGCTCCAGTCCTTTTCTTTTCATTGTTACATCCAGATGTATTTGATTTGATTATGTATGATCAGACTTAGGATTCAGCATGGGTGATGATGCTCGTTTCAGTAGCTCCACCCTTACTGTGATTTGTATCAGGTTTTCTTTCAGTCTCATAGAGCCATCGGTCTTCCGAAGACTCTAATAAAATTTCTTTCTTTCTTTCTTTCGCCCCCCCCCCCCCTCTTACGTGCGGTGGAGTTGTTCCCATAGATAGCATACATTGGTTCAACTACTCGATGGACAATTGACCAATTGGTAGGCAGCTAGGGGCTCCCCCTGGTGTTCCCCTTTTGGATTTCTCTCGCAGTGGCAGCGCAATGTACTGCCTTTTTCTCGTCACAGACATCAGCTTTGGGTATGGGTGCTGGTTTAGCGGTCCCACCCTTAACTGTCAGTGTAGCTGTTTAAGTCTCATAGACTGTTTGGTCATTCGTTAATCGTAGATGCTAATAAACTTTCTTTCTTTCTCATATTGCAATTCTGTCTGCTCTCTCTCTCTCTCTCTCTCTCACACACACACACACACACACTTTTTTTTGTGAGAAGAAATCTTTATTTCTATAGAGAGAGCTGAGAGGAGGAGCGCCTCGCCTTGATCCCCCTGCAGGCCTTTTTGTCCGTACGTTCCGTACGTCCGTACGGTCACCATCCCTGCGCAGATCTGCGTGCAGGCCCATACTGTCTCCCTGCTCTCCGTCTTTTTTCGTACAACGCAGAAATAGCCTAGCCTTTTCGTACAGATTTCGTCAGCCTCTCCGTACAGCCTAGTCTCCTTGTCAGCTTCCGTACAGCCCAGCCCTTCGTCAGCTTCCGTACGCCCAGCCTCTACCGTACCAATTTCGTTCAGTTTCTCCTCGTCTTCGTCAGTTTCTCTATACAGCCCAGCCTACGTACAAATTTCCTTTGGTATTTTTGTGCAATCCATCATCGTCCGTACACACTTCTCCGTACAACCCCGTTGGTGGTCCGTACAGCATAACCTGCTCAATCCCTTTCGTACTTCGTCCTCGAGCTCCTTTTCTTACCAAGTCATGGCAGAGTATTCATATGAAAAAACATTTCAAAAGGAGCGTTCGGCTCCCTGCAAGAAACAAAAGCAGGTTGAGGGTCAGCATGACCCGATGCATGACACGATTGAGGCTCAACTAGTATATGATGTAATGCATGAAGAATTTGCAGATACGAGAAAAGAGAGACTCAGTTCCTTAAGTTGGCCTCATGGTTGAGGTGGATGAAATTGTGGATCCAGTCAGAGAGTATGCCAAGAATGCAGTCATATTATTCTTTCCAGGCCGGATGCCACCTGCTGCAGAAATAGGCAACTGGCTGACACGCACATTGGCTGGCTCTTTTGTTCGTAAAGTACATTATGCAGCCAGGGGCTTTTTTGAGGTTATCGTGGTGGATGAGATCTACAGACAAATGCTTTTGGAACATTCACCTCTCTTTTTTGGGCAGCAAATGGTGCATGTCTTGCCATGGTCTCCCACAAGGGACTTTCAGGCTTTAATCCGACACAGATGCCCAGTCTGGGTTGAAGTTGTTGATTTTTCCCAATGCATGGCCTCACTTTTGCCTAAAATTGCAGCCTCTTTAGGTAAAGTGGTCTGCCCACCACGGCCAAATGGTAATTCAAACAGATTTTGCATTCTCTGGGATACTGATAATCCCACACCGGACTCTTACTCAGTCACGGTGAATAATGTGAACATGGGGAGTGCATTTTATAAACTCAAATGGGGTTTATTTGTAGGGGCCTGTTTTGAATGCAAAAAGTTTGGACACATGGCTTCACAGTGTCCACTGAACCAACATAAAATGCATCATGTTACCTTGCCAGTCCACATGCCCACTAAAGATGCTCCTACTCCAATTGTCAACAAAAATAAAAGCAGTAGACAGCATTCTGGGAGTCAGGATAAAGGCAAAGATTCAGTAGCTACCAATGCGAATCTTACTTTACATTTACCTCCTGCTACTCAATCCTTGTCCAAAGGAAAGCAACCTTCAACTGATGGCTGGCAGAGCCCAAGAAAGGTTATTTCTGCTCGAAGAATTCCACCCCCCCGCACTTGGAATGGTGCCTCTTCTAGCGGAAACACCCCAGAGATCAATACAGGAATTGGAATTACATGGGCTGCAGTAACAGCCAGCAGAACACTCTTCCCTGAAGAAGAGGTTGCTGCTTTGCTGTCCACTTCTCAGGCGACTACTTCTTCTCAGGGGCGAGGCCTCGACCCTGAGATAGAAATGCAAGGCTAACCTCATACATTTTGCTGCTGTACATAGTTGTTACATTACTATAAATATCTGTATATATGGCTGCTCACATCACCTCTTTTACACTCAATGTCCAGGGCATGTGTGACAGTAGGAAATGGAAATCTGTGTGGCTGTACATCCACAGATTTCAGCGTGACATAGTAGCATTACAAGAGCACAACCAACATATTTATGCAGGCAAGACAGGACACTACTGTGGGTATGACATTTTCTATGCTGGGGAGCACTCTTTCTCAGGGGTTGTCCTTCTGATCAAACATGAGCTTCAACCAGTCATTGCATTAAATGACAACAAAGGCAGATGGCTTGTTCTCCAATGCATTATAAGAGGAGAGGTGTTTGAATTTGCTTCAGTTTATGCACCTCAGTCATCCCGAGACAGAACTGTAATTTGGGATGCTATGCAACAATACCCGTGGAGATCTCATGCCTACATATGTGGGGATTTCAATAATGCTCCACAACAGGGAGACAACACTTCCAGCCACGATCATATGTTATCTCCTGAAAGGCATGCCTGGTCTCAACTACTTTTGCATTTGGATCTAGTTGACCTTTGGAAGGAATTGCAGCCTCTGTCACCGGGCTACACTTTTCAACATAATGCTCTTTCCGCTTATAAGGCACGACTGGATCGTTGATACAGTGTTGCTCCACAACAAAATGGGGATTTCGCATGCAAAATGTGGATTGACTATGCCTTTGTGCATTCAGACCATGCACCACTATGGCTGCGGTTATCTTTTCATAAGATGCCAGATGATAGATTGCCACAAAGGCGACATCTAATCATCAACAACAGTTATTTGCAACATGCTGAATTCAAGGCAATGGTTACTGAAGCAGCTCATTGTCTTTCATCTAACAGCCATTTTCATGTTGATGATGCCTGGGCTTCTTTTATTTCTAAAATGCAAATGGTGATTAGAGCTTATGGCAAGTCTTACATGAAGACTCTGAGGGAAACCATTGCTCAGGCCAAGTCTACTTGTCAAGACCTCACTGAACTCAGTCATCATTGTTCGTTGTCCATGCATGAGCAAACCACATTATGTCAGGCTAGACATTGTCTTAAACTAAATGATCACAGGAAACTGGCAAAATGGGAGACTAGAGCAAGACAAAGAGCTTTCACAGATAAAGGTTGCTCTTCCAAAGAAATTTTCAAGAGTTTGCATCAGAGGAGAATCAAAACAGAAATTTACAAAGTGCTTATGCTTGATGGATCATGGACTACTTCACGGTCACAGCTTGCCTCCTTTTGTGTGCATCACTTCTCTCAGCAATTTGGCTCTGTAGCTCCTCCCTCGCAATAGGTTTTGCTTGCACGAAATTTACTGTTGCAAAATGTTTCTCCAATCATTTCCCCTACTCAAGCTTTGGAATTGGAGGAACCCTTTACTGAGAGGGAACTGTCAGATGCCATCAAATCATGTTGCAGATGGAAATCCCCTGGATGGGATGGCTTGACAGTCGAGTTTTTTCTAGCATATTGGCCTCTTTTGAAGCATCCATTACTATCTATGGTGAATGCTGCATGGCAACATCAGAAAATGCCAGACACATGGAAGAGAGGTCTTGTTAAACTCCTTCCTAAAAAACAAATTTGTGAGTCTTTGGCAGACTGGAGACCTATCACTCTTATGCCTGTAATTTACAAAGTCACTACCAAAATGATTGTTGCTCGGCTAAAGGGGTTTTTACATGATGGGTTGCATCCTGCGCAATATGGCTTTGTCCCGCGTAGGCATATCACCGATAACATTGCTAATGCCTACATTGGAATTGAATATGCCAAATACCACAGCAGGATGTTTTGTTATTGCAAGTTGATATTGCCAAAGCTTTTGATACAGTTCAGTGGGATTTTATTTCATCGACTACGCAGGCTTTGGGTTTTGGCACAAAAATGCAGTAACTCATCAATTGGCTATATCAAGATAGTGAAGCTGCCTGCATACTTTCAAGAGATATTTCTCCATCCTGTACTCTTGCTTGCTCTGTCAGACAAGGATGTCCACTGAGTGCTTTACTTTTTGCCATAGCCACTCATCCACTGCTTCAATATCTGGATCACCTCTTGGACACTGACCAGCTGCACGGTTTGGAGATCCTTGGCAGTCGCAGCATGATTGCTCAAGCATATGCTGATGATTCATTCTTTACTCCAAAAAATACTCGAGCTGAATTGTCCATGATCATGCATGCTCTTTCTACATATGGATTGGCTGCTGGCCTTCGGGTAAATTTTCAAAAATCAAAATTGTTGCCTTTACATGCACAGGACTGGCACAACCTTTTGTGGCCTGGGGAAATTGTCCCTGCTTCTCAATTCATTCGACATCTTGGTTATCCTTTAGGCTGGGGACTCACCCGTTCACAACAAACTGATTGGGTGCTAGTAAAGTTGAGGGCAAAACTTGAATATTGGAAGCTTGCAACTTGGCCATTACATGTTCGTCTGCGAATTACACAATCCATTTTGATAGCATACATACAATTTTATCTGCCTCTTACTATGTTCACCAAGGCAGATTTGGTTTCATTTATGTCAGCTATCATGGAAATTTTCTGGCGTTCAAAACATGGCAAGAAAAGTCTCAGATTACTCTCCATGCATCGTCTCTGTTCTCCAAAGATGTACGGGGGTCTGAACATTCTCAATATTCAAATGCATTTACTTGCTCACAGGGGGAAAATGATGATGCAGTTTCTACAAGGAGATCAGCCTTGGGCTTTTATGATTCGCTCTCTATTATTACATCTTCATACATCTGCTTTTGGGAATTGGCAGCCTACTCAGTGGGAATTTTTATTTGGCTCTATCCAAGGCAAGATTAGAGGATGCCCTTTTGTCTCTTCTCTGCTTCTTGACTTCTTGATCGGAAACACATTCTTTCCCACTTGGAATGGAAAGGCAAGGACTCTCTCTCGGGCAACTCTTTGAGGGAAGAGAATCTCTTTTGGTCTAAAGTATTCCACCCACCTTTGGCCATACAAGAACCCCGACGTTCATATTTTCTCTCCTTCAAAGGCATTTCATCTGTGGCGGATGTACTTCAAGATGATGGCACAATTCTATCTTTTTCTTTGGCTGCTCGCAAATATGGCTTGGGAGCTCATTATCGTTCTTTATGGCATAAAATTTCAGCAATGCTCCAACCGTACTTGCCGGTACCTCATTTAGAAATTCAGCATTGGCTTGAGGATTGGATTTTACGCTCTCCTTCCTCATATGTCCGTCCTTTGAAGCCAGTGTCATCATTGTATAGAGTGTTATTACCTCCACCTTGGATTTCCAACAGAGCAAATACTGTTTGGCATATGGATCGTCCAATGAAGTGGTGGAGAAAAAGGCTGCGTCTCCTTTGGCATTACAAAGTCCCTCTTCGACAACAACTTTTCCTATGGCGAGTTGTCCTTGGCATTTTTCCATCTGGACAGTTACTCGCACACAGACATATTGCTTCAGCTGTTTGTCACAGATGCTCGCACTCTACTGAATCAGTGCTCCACATCTTTTGGTCCTGTCCAAATACTTCTGATCTCATTGCTCTCATCAGAGAGAGGCTTCGACAGCGATTTCCTACTGTTACTTTTGGCAGATTTTTCTGGTTGTTTGGATTTCATCCCCAAAGACAGGGTTTTGATTTATTTTTTGTATGGGTGCGATATTGGACCCTATGGACTTTATGGATGGATAGAAATCATAGAGTCTTTGGTGATCCACTATTTTCATCCTTTCTTTTTTTGCAAACGATCTCTGCAACAATCATTCTACGATTGTTTTCAGACTCTTTTGATTGATCAGGATGTGTATACAGCCTATACTGAGATCTTTTCTTGAGTAGTAGCTACTTCGCTTTTTCACACACACACACACACACACACACACACACACTTTTTCCTTTTCTCTCCCTGCCTCCCTCCCTTGTCCGCTTCTCCTAGCTTTGTTCTGCTTGCGTGCAGCAGTAGCCTCAAGTTCGGGTCGCGTGAGTAGCCTCCGGCACAGGTCGCCACAGTGTGCTACATTTTTGTATGATCTCTACAATGATTTCATGCTTGCCATTGCTCTCCATCTCCTTAACCTTTCTTCCAGGGGCTGCAAGCTGAAGCTTGAGCTCTCTTGCTGCTTAAAATTAGTAGATTTGTTCTTGTAGGTCTGAACTGATCCTTCGCTTACATGTCAATGCATAGGGATTTGATTT